>NW_024403018.1:0-29346 GCF_007990345.1 Gossypium hirsutum | reverse complement strand
TTTTGGTGGCATAGATGATTCGCCCATGAGACCAAATTATGTCGATTGGGCCATTACACTGATAGGCGGGCACGGTTGCGGAATGTCATTATTTCGGATCACAAGTCTCAAATATTTGATGACTCGAGACTTAATCGCGCCAAGACGGGCTTGAGTTGTTGAAAGATTATGAGCTTGTCATTGATTACACCCGGAAAGGCTAATTGTGGTTCGGAGCCTTAAGCCGAAAATCACTGTTTGCTTTACAGGATTGAATGTACACTTGTCTGTTCTACCCGACATTGTTAGTAGCTGAATTAAAGGCCAAACCATTGTTGATTCATCAAATTCGTGAAGCTCAGAAAGTCGACGATGAATTGGTTGCAAAACAGGCTGAATGTGTTCCGAATATGGAATCCGAATTTCAATTGATGATGACGATTGTTTGAGGTTCAGAAGTCGGTTGTGTGTTCCAAGAATTCAAAACTCATTTCGATGATTCTGAACGAAGCCCATTGTAGCCGAAATGTCAATTCACCCGGGGAGTACGAAAATGTACAACGATCTGAGACGCCAGTTTTGGTGGCATTGTATGAAACGAGACATTTCCGATTTTGTTTCGAAGTGTTTAATAAGTCAGCAAGTAAAGGCGGAACATCAAGTGCTTACGGGTTTACTCCAGCCAATCATGGTACCTGATGGAAATGGGATCGAGTCACGATGGATTTCGTATCTGGGTTGCCAGTATCGGCAAGTAAGAAAGATGCGATTTGGGTTGTTGTGGATAGACTGACTAAGTCGGCTCACTTTATCCCCGTACGTACGGATTTTTCATTGGATAAACTAGCTGAATTGTATATTTCTCAGATTGTGAGATTACACGGGGTACCGATTTCTATTGTGTCAGATAGAGACCCGAGATTCACCTCGCGATTTTGGAAGAAATTGCAAGAAGCTTTGGGTACCAAGCTGCACTTTAGCACCGCTTTTCACCCCTAAACGATGGTCAATCCGAGCGGATAATTCAGATACTTGAGGATATGTTGAGATGTTGCATCCTCGAGTTCAGTGGTTCATGGGAACGGTATTTACCTTTGATTGAATTCGCTTACAACAACAGTTTTCAATCAAGTATTAAGATGGCACCTTACGAGGCTTTGTACGGTCGTAAATGTCGTACACCATTGTTTTGGACCGAGCTCGGTGAAAGTAAATTTTCGGAGTTGATTTGATTAAAGATGCTGAACAGAAAGTAAAAATAATTCGTGAGAGTCTGAAGGCAGCCACAGATCGCCAGAAGTCGTACGCGGACTTGAAACGAAAAGACATTGAGTATCAGGTGGAAGATAAAGTGTTTCTTAAAGTTTCGCCTTGGAAAAAGATACTCAGATTTGGCCGTAAGGGCAAGTTGAGCCCGAGATTCATTGGGCTGTACGAAATCTCCGAACGAGTTGGTCCAGTTGCGTAGAGATTGATTTTGCCCCCTGAACTTGAAAAGATTCACGACGTCTTTCATGTTTCGATGCTTCGACGTTATAGATCCGATCCGTCACACGTGATTAATCCATCAGAAGTTGAAATTCAATCTGACTTGAGTTATAAAGAAGAACCGATTCGTATCCTAGCTCGTGAAGTGAAATAGTTGCGAAACAAAAGGGTTCGTTAGTAAAGGTGTTATGGCTCAAACACGGAGTCGAAGAAGCTACTTGGGAAACCGAGAATGCCATGAAAGAACGATACCCAAACTTATTTACCGGTAAGATTTTCGGGGATGAAAATTTCTTAAGTGGGGAGAGTTGTGACAGCCCAAATTGACCCTAGTCGGGAAGTGGTTCGGGACCGCTAAACCGAGTCACCGAAATGTTTGAATGTGATATTTATTGTCTAGAATATGTAATTATGAATGTGTGAAAATTTCAAGCTTCGATTTAGTCGATTGCATGTGAATTCAGTTAGTAGGACTTGTGTGACACTTTTGAAATGTGATAGGCTAATCTATAAGGATCTAATAGTGTATGTAATAAAAAGGGAGGACTTGCATGTCAAATTTCCCCCCTAATTAGTAGTGGCCGGCCATGCTATGAGTGGAAACATGTCACAAACATGTTATGTTAGTGAGGTATGTTTTGGAAAAATAAAATAAGGAGTATGGGTAATAAAGAAATGGAGAAAAAGAAAGAATGTGTGTGAGTGTTCTCCCCCCCCCATTGCCGTGAGTTGAAGAAAAGAAAAGAAAAATTTGTTCATCCTTTTTCATTTCTTTTGGCCGAAAATTCTAAGGAAGAAGGAAAGAGTTCTTGCTTCATGTTTGGTTTGGAAGAGGATTAGGAGGAGGTTTGGCCATACTTGTATCTAGATTAAGGTATGTTTGAGGTTGTGCCAAGAGATTCATGCATGTTTTAGTTGCTAGCTTGAGTTCTAATTAGCCATGGTTCAAATCTTTGCTATGTCATGGGGATGATATTCGGCCAAGGTGGATTTTGTGTTAATGTCATTGCATGCTAAATGTGAAGCTTGTTAATGATACATGTGATGGTGGATTGATTAACTCTTGGATTTTCTTTTTAGCATTTTTGAGTGAGACATTAAGTTCTTTGTTTAACCATGATCAAAATTGAAATGGTAAGGTGTTGTGATGTATTCGGCCATGGTATATCCATAAGTATGATTTATGCTTATTGCATGGTAGGTAAGATTTGTGTTTTGGATTTATGTTTATGTTTGGTTATAATCAACCTTGTGATTCGGCTCTTACACATATATATATGTTTGCACATGGTGTATTGGCATGACATATATAATATCTCAAGGTATATATTTTCATATGATGGTGTTTCGGTTATGGAGTAAATGATGGATGCGTATTGAGTTATAATATGTAATGCATTAGTTAGTAAAATGTATGCCATTTGTGTGTGGTATTAAGTATATAATTGGCCTCAACATAAACATCAATATTTGGCCACATGAATGAGTACATAGGTTGATGTGTTTGTTCGGCCATAGGTAAGCATATTGAAGGATTTATCTTGACTTAGAAAATTCGGCTAAGGAGAATACTAACTAATGTGTTGAGTTTGATTCATGATTCCGTACATATGTGACTTTGATGTCTAATGAATTATATATGGGCTAAGTACCTTGAGTTCCTCTTTTCGATGCTCAAATGATTAAATCAATTTATTTGTTAAATTAAGCTCAAGAGCAAAGGGGAACTAAATCCGATAAAGGGAAGGAAAAAGTGGTCGAATAGCCATCGAAATCGTTCGACAACATCCGAGGTAAGTTCTTGAGTAATAGAGCTTAAATTATGATTTGATTAGATCATGTTTTAAGGAAATCAAAATCATGCTCTTTGTGTGTGGCTATTGAGCCGAAATTGCAAGAGTGATAAGTGTCTTGTGTTTGAGTTTTGCTAATGAAAATGAAATACGAATGTGTCATGATTTATTGTTAAATGTGCATGGTTATTCGAATGATGTCCGGGCTAAGTACTGAAGGCTTTGTGCTAAGTGACCATATCCGGACTAAGATCCGAAGGCATTTGTGCGAGTTACTAATTCCGGGCTAAGCCCGAAGGCATTGGTGCAAGTTACTAAATCCGGGTTAAGTCCCGAAGGCATTTGTGCGAGTTACTATAACCGGGCTATGTCCCGAAGGCATTTGAACGAGTAGCTATATCCGGTTAAATTCCGAAGGTACGTGATTCGGGAATGAACGATCTTGCTGTAAAAATTTCAGTTAATACGCTTGTAACATCCCAACATTGAGGTATGTTTCGTATGTGCTTTGAATTAGTTGAGCCCTTACAAATAAGTATTCGCTCAGTTGATAAATGAGCTACCGGCCTTTGGCTAAGTTGATCTTTGTGTATGAATATAAGGGTTGGTAATGTGAAGTAAGTATGATATTGAAAATTTGTGCATATGAAATTATCTGTTTAGCTACATGAATGCTATACTTTGGTTGTGTCTAAATTCTTTGCTCAAAACTTACTAAGCATTTAATGCTTACTCCGTTTCTTTGATTCTCTGTTTTATAGATTTTGGTTCTTCAGCTATCGGACTCGGGATTTTGAAGTCGAAGTCGCCCACACTATCAAAGCTCCTTTTGGTATACTTTTGGTTGAACTTTGAAATGACATGTATAGTACTACCCTTTTTGTTGTGGGTCATGGACCCTTTGGATTTGTATAATTTTGGATAGCCATGTGAAAATGGCTTATATATGTTTGAGCATAATGTTATGATCATTTGGTATGGATATGGTTATTGAGAGGTGTGGATATGCTTAACAAGGATTGGCCATGGGAATGGTTAATCACTATCATAATTTGTGCTATTTATGCTAAAAGGGCTAGTTGAATCATGGAAACTATGAAATAGGTAAAGTCTACCTTAAAGGCAGATGCTGACAGCAGCAGTGATGCATATTTGGAAAATCACTAAAAATATTAGGAATGGAATTAAATAGTGAATAAATTATGTAAACGAACCTTGATGAATCTATTTTCATAGGAAAGTAATGAAATGATCATATGAACAGTATGTTATGAGATATTCAGGTTTTTGTGAGACAGGGCCAGAACGGTTTCTGGATTCCCTGTTACGACTTTGTAAATTCATTATAAATTAACCAGAGATAATTAGAAGTCATTCCATATATGAATAGATTCCTTTTTGAGTCTAGTTTCTATAGAAACAAACGGCATCAGTATTGAAGCCCTGTACAGGGAGATATCCAAATCGTAATGCATGAAGGTCAGCATAGTCGCACCCTGTAACAGGGGAGAATTTAACTAATAAACTGTACTAATTGGCCCAACCAAAAATTCTAGAAAAAAATATGTAGATGGAAATATGAGTCTAGTTTTAGGGAAAAATTACAAAACTGATTTTCGAGTTTTATAACTCAAGATATGATTTTAAGGTGACAGTGACACAGTTAGCCAACTGCCTGGAAATTTTTAAAATGGACTGTAAAAGTAAATGAATTAAGTCGGTTAGCACCTCGTGTTCGACTCCGGCAACGGCCTCGAGTACGGGGTGTTACACATATAATAACGAAATATAATAAGATAAAAGAATCGATATATTATTTACATACAAATTTACCTCGGTGCAAAATATAGTAAATTTGCAATTTAGGCCGATATCTTTTCCTTTCCCTGATCAAGGTCGATTCCACGTCTTTCTTGATCTATAATCACATATTTGATTTATTAGTGGCTCACATTATTAAAATTAACCCAAAAACATCCTATGGTAAAATTTACGATTTTACCCTAAAGTTTCACAAAATTATGATTTTTCCCCTAGGCTTGGAAATTTTTTATTCAATTTCCTTGTATTTTAGGCCTAGCTAAATTGTTTTCATAACTATGGAAGTCTCCAATTTGCACTAAATCAGACACTTATACACATTTTACAACTTTTACTAACTAGTCCTTTTATGCAATTTCATCAAAAATCACTTAGTAAAAGTTGTTTATCACACTCCAGACATTCATATTCATCTATAAAACATTAAAATACATGCATGTCATCCATGGGTAATTTTTGAAATATAAACCCTAGGTCAAAATATTAGTAGAAATAGGTAAACCGAGCTACGAGGATCTAAAAAATGTAAATAACATTAAAAACGGGACTAGGATTGTAACAGCCCGATTTAGACCGTAATCGAAACGGTGGTTTCGGGACCATGAATCCTAGTCAGAAAAATATTTAAAAATTATTTTCTGCGTTTATTTTGTGTGAATTTATATCTGTGAAATTTTTGTGATTTAATTTTGTCGTTTAGGTATAAAAGAACTTAATCGCGTAAATTGAAAACTTGATAGTTTAAAAGCATAAGGGCTGAATTGTTAGTGGCTTTTTAAGTTGGAGTATTTATGTTGTGAATAAACTATTGGAACATATGTTGGCCGATTGGGCCCCTGCTAAATATGTCTTAGTTATTAATTATAAAAGGTTAAAAAGGTAAAATATGAAATAATAATATGTTAGTATATATGCTATATTATATGATAATTAAAATAAGCTTTTCATACTTCATCACCTTGCTGAAATTAAACAAAAGAAAAAAGAAAGAACAAGAGCTAGGTTTCGGCCAATTTTAAAGTTGAATCAAGGTATGAGTTTAGCTCGGTTTTTGATAATTTCTACGTTTTTGAGATCGTTGCTTCGAGTACTACAAAACCCATGCTTGAATTTTTTATTTTGATGAACATTTTGAGTTGTGCCATTGTTGAGAACTTGTGATTTTTTTGGTTTGATGATGAAATATGAAAAATATGTTTTAGATTAACATATTTTGTATTGGAGTTTTTGATGATTTTGAGTAATTAGGACTAAATTGCAAAAATAATAATTTAAGGGACTAAAATGTGAAATAAATGAAATATATGGACTTGTATAAACACTAGGAACATTCAGCCAAACAATGGTATCTTGAGATTTTGCATATTTTGTGTTTTGTGCAATAGGGACTAAATTGTAAAAAGTGTAAATGTTAGGGGTAAAATGGTAATTTGCCCATTTATGTGTATTTGGACTAAATTTAATGAAAATATGTTTGAATGAGCTTAATTTGAATATGATTAGATCAAGAACCAAAGAAAACGGATTTGGATCGGGGGAAAACGAAAATCGTCGACTAGCTGCCCTGTTCCGTTTTATATCGTCTGAGGTAAGTTTATAAGTAAATAGACGTGTTTAATGGTAGTTAAATGTTAAATTTATATGCTGTTATGAAATGTTAGAATTTATATTTGTTGTGGCCGAATATGAAAAAGCTTGATTACTACATTTCCAAATTCGTTTTGACCGAGTTACGACGTCCGAAATCCCCATATGAACCTTAGGAATAGTTAGGATACATATGTCATGACATAGGATTTCATTATATGTGTGCGAGTAAGACCATGGCTTCGATATGCGATTTTGATATGTGTTTACGAGTAAGACCCTGTCTGGGATAGCGACATCGATATGTGACTACATGTAAGACCACGTATGGGACGTTGACATTGTACGATTTGTACGATTATTCGAGTGTCCTATCCAATTTCAAATGGTTCATCGAGAAAAGATAAGTTGTGTTTGAACATGTAAAACAAGTCAGATGGCTAGGTACGAATTGGTTTGTTGTTTACTTAAAATATGGTAAGTGAGTAATTTGATACTTACTACAAACTATGTGGAATGAAATTAAAGATTATATGTGAGTTAGATAAGTATATTCAGCGATGTGAATGGTAATGAAATGTGGTTAAATTAATAGAATGTATGATTATATGTATTCGGTTACAAGTCTAATATATGTGTATGAAATTATTTTGTAACATGTAAGCTTGTGCATTTATATGTATGTGAATTAGGTTAATAATGGTCATTTAGCTTTGGAAGTTTAATGATAATAAGTTAACTTGGCTATGTGAGCATTTGGTCAAAGTGAATTTTATGTATGAATATTTAAATGTTTGATATGAAATTTATATACTTGGATCTATATGTATTATGATAAAATAATTTAGTTTAGTTAATAAAGTTGATGATGTTATTAGGTTACTCTTTTGCTTATAACTTACTAAGCTAAAAAAGGCTTACTCTTTGTATATGTGTGTTTCTATCTTATAGATTTTGGAGTCAAGCTACGAGCTCGGGAATTGTCAGCAAAGTTCATCACACTATCAGCTATTTTGGGTACCTTTATAAATATACTATCAAGACTATGGCATGTATAGGCTAGCTTAGTGTTGGCTTATTTTGGAAAAAATGTAACACCCCGAACCCGAAACCGACACCGGAGTCGAACACGAGGTGTTAACTGACTTTAACCCCTTATAAAATTTATTTTCCAGACACTGCCCAATCTGTGTACTAGCCGTTTTAAAAATCATATCTTGAGTTTCGTAACTCGAAAATCAGTTTCGTAATTTTTCCCAGAAACTAGACTCATGTGCCCATCTATGTAATTTTTTCTAGAATTTTTGGTTGGGCCAATTAGTACAGTTTATTAGTCAAAATCTCCCAAGTTGCAGGGGTCGACTACACTGACCTTTGCCCATTACGACTTGAATATCTCCCTGCACGGGGCTTCAATACTGATGCCGTTTGTTTCTATGAAAACTAGACTCAGAGAGGAATCTGTACATATATGGTACGACCCCTAATTATCTCTGGTTAATTTGTAATGAATTTCCAAAGTCGGAGCAGGGAATCCAGAAACCGTTCTGGCCCTGTCCCACAAAAATCTGATTATCTCTTAATATACTGCCCATATGATCTTTTCGTTACTTCCTCATGAAAACAGACTCATCGAGCTTCGATTACATAATTTATTCATCAATTAATTCCACTCCTACTATTTTTAGTGATTTTTCAATCTCATGACACTGCTGCTGCCAGCATCTGTTACGAAAGTAACTAGGTCCATTTCATGCCTACCCTTGATCCAACTCAATCGAACATTCGTGCCATTTTCGCATGGCTTAAAGTTTACATGCCAAAATTCAAACACAACGTAATAGCTTATACATGCCAAAATGTTCTTCTAAGCCAACTAAGAAGAAAGTACCAAAACTTGCTATCCGGTGTGATGACTTCGATGACGGCCCGACCACGCAAAAATAGATGAGTCCAAGCAACCTATAATGGGTGACAAGGAAACACCGAGTGAGTTTATAACTCAGTAAGTCATAAGCTATGCACTACCATCCATCAATAACATTATCACAAGAGAAAACAAAATGGAACGAGGCTAATTACTCCATCCATTCCGAACCATACCATAGTTCCTCCAACCTATCAATTCAATTTCATATCAATTCATGCATTCACATTCCATATACTCATCAATAGGACATTGAAGCATTTTCATAAATCAATTTATTTTCGTTACAATCAAACGACTAAACGGCCTTTCACCCATCCTACGATAAATTTTATGTACGTGACTTCAAGTATGTTTGTCACATAGGTTCGAACTTACCGAGCTCAACACCAAGTATAAGCATAGCACCTATTAGCCACGTACTCAAGACACTTACCCGATCCGCTGTTCGCGATCGACTCAATAGTGTCGCACACATAGTGTCCATAATGATTCACGAATGTATATTGAGCCCGCACACTCAGTGCTATATAATCAACTCGCACACTTAGTGCTACGTAATCAAATCGCACACTTAGTGCTACATAGTCAAACTCGCACACTTAGTGCCGCATGGTCAATTCGCACACTTAGTGCATCATATTCATTTCGCACACTTAGTGCAACATAGTCAAATCGCACACTTAGTGCTGTACAATTTAATCCCGCGCACTTAGCGCCAATCTCATGGTCATAAATGGTTATCCCGCACGTTTAGTGCCGAGATCAACAACTCAGTACATCTTACCTCTTTTCTTTCATTCAACAATTTCATCATCACATACGTACATGCATATATATATGTATATTTATTCATTCCATTCAGCATCAATACATAAACATTATGACCATTGAAATACTACCAACTACATGCTTAATGACTTACTTTATGTTGGGTAAAATAATTCCGAGTCGGCTACTCGATGACCTTCGATTTCCCCTTGTTGGACGCCTCTCCTTTAGGTTCTTGAGCTTAAATAATACAAATAAGAGTATTCAATATTTAACCCAATAACATGAATTTATTTATCACATCCGGCAATCACACATCATTAAATTTTCAAACCAAGATGTCATTATATGACCACATATACACATATCCATATACTTAAGCTCAATAATTATAATGTAATATCATGTACCCACTTTAAGTATATTGCCGAATATACTTAATCATACATACACCTAACCAAAACAATTTCCTAAAATCTTCATATCATTTATACACTAGGCCGAATACTCTCACCAAGTTCACCTATATTCTTCAACAATTCCTTCATTGATCAAGCACATATTCGGCTAAAGAAATGGCAATTTTAGCAACCTTCGATTTAGTACTTAACTTTTACCACATATCAAATAACTCATTTCCTTACTCATGTGACCACGTATATTCGGTCATGCATACACACATAAAATCAATTTGGAGACTCTATCAATCCAACATACATTCGGCACCTTCATCCACCATTCTACCAAGCATGTAATATTCAAACACAACCAAACTCACATTCGGCCCTAGCTCATAACAAGGTAGCCGATTCTTTTTTTTTTATAGTTCAAACACTCCTCTATCATCATTCACCTAACTTTAACATGAAACAACAAAACTCACCATTTCTCATCCAAATAACATGAACAACAACCATTCCTTGAACACTTTCTCATGACCGATTGCTCATGTTATCAACAAGATTCAAGATTTGAACATGGGCTATTTAAAACATGCATGCATCTCAAAGACAACATCAAACATACCTTAGTCTAGCAAACCACCATAGCCGATTTTCTCAAGCTCCTCCCCCTTCCTTTCTTTCCTCTATTCGGCCAAGGATGTTCAAGAATGAACACTTTTTTTTTTGTTTTCTTTCTTCAATTCACGGCAACAAGGGGGTGAGACCATTATTATTTTTTTTCCATCACCCTTCCTTTCATTATTTAATTATCATGCTTAATATTTATTTCCCTTACCATACATCACTAATACAACATGTTGGTGACATGTTTCCACCCATAGCATGGCCGGCCACTACATATTAGGGAGGGGAATTTGACATGCAAGTCCCCTTTTTCTTCCACATGCACTAATAGGTCCTCATGCATTGACCTATCACATTTTAAAATTTTCTCATATAAGTCCTATTGACTAAATTCACATGCAATCGACTAAATCGAAGCTTGAAATTTTCACACATTCATGATTACATATTCTAGACAATAAACATCACATTCAAACCTTTCGGTGACTCGGTTTAGCGGTCCCGAAACCACTTCCCGACTAGGGTCAATTTTGGGCTGTCACAAAGTGAATGTATAAAGGCCATGCGAAAATGGCTTAAATTTCCATGTTTAGTTTTGGTTTTGTTGGACTATGTCTTTGTAACACCCCAAAACTGCTTAGACGTTATGGCTGGATCTGATGTGCCACATCGAAGCGTTCAAAACATTTTATATTGTTGATCTAGAAAAACTTACGTAGTGTTTTAAAAAATAATTTCATTATAAGTTAAAGTGAATGGAAGCTGTGCACCAGGTAGGAAACCGGAAAAAGAGGAGGTGAGTCCATCGGACTGCTTAACTACCAACCTCCCTTCGGATCCAATCCTAGACATGCACACCGTCATTGCCACACCTCAACGTCATGTATATTTTTAGGAAACCAATTTGATTAAGTTCTTTTTAGGAAAAGTGATTAATTTTGGAAAATATTTTCATTGCGGAAGCTTTGCTTGTTGTCGTGTTATTTTGAAATCAATTACTGTTTTTGAAAAAGCACCCTAAAGCTATCCAATTTCAACAGTTAAATATAAGTAATACCTATCTTAATAAAACATATTAAAACCATCAGAAAAAATTAATTAAGCGGCCTTATTACATTAAAAAAAACCCAAAACCCTAAACGTAAATAAAAGGATGTCCAGTTCACCAGGAGAAAATCAAACTTGCAGAACGTGTGGCCACTCCGAATCCCTCACAGCTCCAAGCCCACTATGGTTGGGGATTACCTGTGTGGATGAAAATAAAAGGGTGAGTTTGGGGAAACTCAGTGTGTAAATTAACCCAACCATAGCCTATACCGGCTCAAACCACAGAAAACAGAACAAGTTGGCCTTAGCCCAGAACAGAATTCAGAATAAAGCCCATAGGCCTATAACAGATCAGAACATATACTACATGTTTATGCAAGACCCAACCCATATCCAACCATATGCACCCCCATACCAACCTTTCACCATGTGGGGAGACTACTCGACCCACCCAACCACTACACGCCACAGAAATATGCAGCATGGCTGCCAGAACAAATAATGTGACAGAGTCACCAGATACAGATAATTGGGGCAGAGCCACCAGAACAGATATATGTGGCAGAGCCACCAGATCAGATAATTGTGGCATAGCCACCAGGACGCTTCCTCCATAATATAACCCATGTCCCCATGCAATAGATATACAATCATGGCATACATCAAACAAAATCAGATCATCATGCTTTTCAGTCACAAGTAACCTTAGGGGTATAATGGTAATTTTGCACCTAGGGGTATAACAGTAATTTTCCATACCTAGGGGTATTCAAGTAATTTAACTATTCTTAAGGTTTTCATACATAGCATAGCCATTTACGTACGACCAGAAACACTTACCGTGTTTTCTTACCGAATTGGGCCCGCTGGCTCATTATCCCGTTTTGGCCCTTTCAGCCCAAAACATCGAAATGCAAAAAATCGTGCACTCTATAGTCTTATCACTTTAATTTACCATATACATCAGCTATTCATCTCACGAGCATTCGCACACTCGCAAGTTCTCAAAATACCGGCTTTTCGACATTTCAGCTTCTCGGCTTTTGCCGATCTAGTCTATAAGAGGGTGTTAGTTACACACCTATTTGCGACGATATGCTGATGAGATCCACACACGAACTGCCTACAATTGGATTACTAACACGTTAATCTAGCTATCAAAAATGAACTACGTATTAACCCCTTACCAGATTCGGCCAAAAGCACCTTAGGCACTAGCGATACTACCTTTGCCGAAATTAGCGATTATGTCTAGATCCAGTCGTTCCACTTGTCGAAGCCTTCGGTTAGCAGCCTTTAGATCCCACTATTATCAAAATAAAATAGTTATAACAACCCTTAGAGCTACAAGGCCAAATCGACAGCCTCCCTAACCTTTAGGGGTTTCGGCTTTTTCTAAAACCTAAAATAAAGATTAAGTTGAAAAACTTACCGCCGGTTCCTTCAGTCAATGATTCCAATTAACTCCTATTCGATTCTGATGCAGATCTACTCCTCAAATGATAACAAAATTCGAGCCTTTAGTGATCTTAAAATTCGGCTATGTCCCTATGGCTATGCGTTTTCGGCTTTTTGTAAAAGTAAAGAAAAGATGAGGGTTTTGTCGTGGCTTTATCGACAGAGGTTTTAGGGTTCAGAAAAAGAAAGAATTGATCAAAAAGGTGAAGAAAAATCAGTAGGTTTTTGCTAGGAGAATTCGGCACAGACAATATGAACTTTTGGGATTTCAACTTTTGTGATATTCGGCTGTAAGGCTTAAAAATAATAGTAAGAAGGTAGTGTAGAGTAGAGTGGTAGAAGGATTAGGCTATGGAGAAAAGAAGAGGAGAAAGTATATGGAGAGAAAAAAATAAAAGAAGAGAAGAGGAGGAAGGATGGTCAGAAAAAAGGCACAACTTACCCCTAATGCCGAACTTATACTTGGCATTTGACCTAGCCGAAACTTTCCCCCTAAAGAAAACCCTTGGCCGGCCAACTCTTGCTCCTCAAGAGTTCGCCACTCGGCCAACACTGGTCTCCCTAATCAGCTCCTAAATCCTCTCCCTTATCCCCTCCTTACTCAATCTCCTGAGCAACTCAAACTCCTCCTGACAGTCTTTTACTTGAGTTCCAAAACTTCACCTTTCTAATCATAAAAATAATTCCCCTTAATATGCTATCATTGTGACTTGAACCTCAGTTCTCCCTAGCATCCACACGCCACTTGTATAGCCTTCCCAGTGGCGTCACATGCCACTCTGCTACCTGCTTCTTTGTGTTTTATTTTACCCAATTAATACTTAAAAGCCTAATTAACCAGAACCCCTTTTTCTTATGGAACTAGAATTAACTAAAATTACCGAGTTTTAACTTAAGCTTGGGTCTTCTAGAGGCCCACTAACATAATTAAACCTACGCCAAACAGACAGAACACAGAAATTTTAAATTTTGCCAACATTCACAGAATTCCCGAAAATTGGGGCGTTACAGTCTTAACTTCTTTTATTTTATTTTATTTATTATGTGACATGTCATGGGTGATTATAATCTCTGTTATGTGTTTGTACCTTGCAGTTAGTAGTTGAATTCGAATGTGGAATGAATGCATCATTTGGCTTATAAATATATGTTTGGTCATGTAATGAGTTTATATTGAAAATGTAATCTAAATACGTGTTACTTGTAACTCGGTATTCTTGATTATATAATTAGGTTCGAAAGAGCAAGAGAATATATTGGTATAATCATTCCTTGGTATATATAAGTTGAGTGTGAGTAGGTGTAATATCCCAAATTAGGGCCTAATCAGAATAGTGGTTTCATGACCACAAATCTGAGATAGAAATAATTATTTTATAATTATTTTGAGGTTTACGATATGATTGCATGTTTGTGTGAAAATTTCGTGACGAAATTCTATGCATAAAGTGCTTAAGTTGAGATTAGGGACTAAATCGAATAATTTACAAAACTTGTATTCTAGAAGTTTTTAGTATGAAATAGCTTTGGAATATTAATGAGGAGGTCTTAAATAGAAATTTGACCAATTTCTAAAATTTTGGACAAAAATGGGCTTGTACATGAAAATTTTTAAAGAAAGGTATTAAGGGTATTTTAGTCATTTTGTAATTAAAATTAATTAAAAGGGAAATTAAGGCCAAAATGTGTTCATCTTCATCAAGCCTTGGCCGAACCTTACATCTGTCCATAGCTAGGGTTTCTTCAATTTCGAAGCTTCATAGTAAGTGATTTCAAGCCCCATTTTTAATGATTTTTATGTTTTTGAAATCCCGGTAGCTCGATTTAGCTTACGCTAGCAATAAGTCAACATAGGGTTCATATTTGGAAAAATACCTATAGGTGAAATTTGTGTATTTTGGTGTTTTATGATAGAATATGAGGTTTTAAATTATGTTAGACAACTTGTGCTACTCGATTTTAAGTGAAAACGAGTAAAAGGGCTTAATCGGTAAAACTACCTAATATTCATAAGTACATGTTAGAGTGTGAATTTGATGTTGCCATAAAGGGAAAATGATCAGCATGTCATAAAATAGAAGAAAATAGGATGAGGTTTAATTTACGAGCCTTTGGGGCTCAAAAGTGCAAATATGTGAAAGTTTAGGGGCAAAATGGTAATTTTCCAAAGTTCGTACTAGGGGCTATTTTGATGAATATATGTATTAAAAAATTAATTTGGTATTACAGATCAAGAGAAACAAGATTCAAGTCGTGATCAAGGGAAAAACAAAGTTTACGAGGAATAGGCTCGATTGCTAATATTTTGTATCGAGGTAAGTTCATGTGTAAATAAGATAAGATATTTTTTATTTTAAGTGATTTAATGATATTTTTATGATATGATATTTATTATCATGAAATATTGTCCTTTGTGAATTATTATTTGGTAATATGCAAATTATGTGAATAATTTGATAAGTATGAGATGTTAGTAAGTATCGATTTTTACATTTCGAAGAAGGTGATCAAAATGTAAAATTGAGAAGAATCCCATTTGAACCTTAGGAATAGATTAGGGTACAAGTGACATGTCACTAGGATGGTTGAGTTCCGAACTCGTTGAGTTGAGTCCGAGTTTGTGAGATGTAACTAAGCATCCGAGCTCGTTGAGTTGAGTCCGAGTTCACTTATGGATGCGAACGCCCGAGCTCGTTGAGTTGAGTCTGAGTTCGTTTATGGGCGGGTTACATGGTAGCTTGACTACATAGATTTCAAAAGCTATTGAGCTTGTTTAGCTATGAGTATAGCACTTACGTGCACACTATCCGCGTATCCGAAATTATATTCCGATGTGTTCAACGGGGGAATCCTAAGAGAAAATGGAGAATATTTAAAACGAAAGTGATTCGATGATAAATGTGTTGAAGAAGTGAAAATGGACAAGTATGAGTTTAATCCTTGGTTGAGAACTTGGTGAGACAAAATTGTGGTAAGATAGTAAGTAGTCTTATGTTATGAGTGTTTTAATGATGTTTATGTTGGGTTGCATAATCATGTTACTTATTATTTGCATGTGAACTTACTAAGCATTTTTGCTTACTCCCTCATTTTCATTCATTGTAGTTTTGACAAGCCGGCTTGAGAATCGGGATAGGTCGAAGGCTCGTTCACACTATCCGAAGACCTAAATTGGTAAAATGGCTTGTATATTTTGAATGTGGCATGTATAGAAATATACTCACTTTGTATAAATGATCTTATGATATGGTTATGGTTTGGTAAGAAAAGGGTATTTAAATGATTAGCTATTGGAATGGCTAATCAAGTTTATATATGATAACATGTATGCTTTATGTCTTAATTAAACCATGAAAATCCTTGAAAAGATAAAATTGCCCACAAAAAAAAATCAGACAGCAGCAGTGATGTGAATTTGAAAAATCACTAAAATAGTGAAATGGAATTAAATGATAAACAAGTTATGAAATCGAAGCTTAATAAGTCTATCTTCATATGGATGGAACGAAACAGGTATATGAGTTATATTGTATGGGATATTTAAGTTTTGGTGGAACAGGGTCAGAGTGGTCTCTAAATCCCCTGTTCTGAATTTAAAAATTCACCAAAAATTGTAAAAAATAATTAGAAGTCATGCTTTATATGTACAAATTCCTTGTTTAGTCTAGTTTTAAGAGAAACAAACGGAATAATCATTGAAACTCTGTACAGGGAGATATCTGATTCATAATACACAGGGGTTAGACCAGTCAAACCCTGAAATAGGGGAGACTTTAACTAATAAACTATAATAATTGGCCCGACCAAAAATTCTAGAAAAACATTAGTAGATATATATGAGTCTAGTTTCAGGAAAAATTTACGGATCTTAATTTCGAGTTTTGGAACTCGAGATATGAATTTTTAAGCGACTGTGACGCAGTTAGTCAGCTTGTTTGAAAATTTTTAAAATAAATTGTTTGAGCTGTTTAATCAATGAATTAAGTTTAGTAACACCTCAAACTCGACTCTAGGGATGGTTTCGGGCGTGAGGGCGTTACAGTAGGTGTATTGAAATTAGTTAATTGATAAAAACAATGATGGATGCTGATTTTTTGTATTTAAGCATTTATGTTCATGAATTATGAAAAGTGGTTAATTCATGTTTTATTGAGCATGAGTTGCGCATGTAAAATGAATACACCATAGGCTTAGGGTTTTGATTTAATGTTTTGATTTCTTGCTTGTATACAAATAAGGTTGTGGTTGAGATGATAAGATTCGTATGATTTTGGTATAATATAATATCATATTTGACCATGTAGTAATAAGTATATTCGGGATGTTTATAAATGTGATTACATAATTTTCCCTAAATGTGACATGACATATTGATATGTGCAGATATGTTTAAGCATATATGTATCGTAAGACAAGAAATTTACTTTTGGTATAGAGGTTTACTAATATTTTATTACATGAGGTGTGTTTGACGGAAGTTTAAATCCCATAAATATTATGACTAATGAATGTAGATTTGGCTTTCGGAATAATAAGATATAGATAATTTTTCTATGATGAAGTTAGATAGTTTGAATAAATGACTAAACAAAATAGGTTATAAATTATTATGTGTGTGATGAAAAAATTTAACGGTTAAGGTGACAGATATTAATCGAGTTATATTTATGTTTGTCATAGAAGTTGACATAATTTTACGCATGTTTTGTATTGAGTAATTGTATCGAGCTGTGTTATGATTGGTAATACCTTATGACCCTAATTTGGTGACGGATACGAGTTAGGGGTGCTACATTTTATTGGTATCAAAGCTACAGTTTAGTCGGTTCTAGGACTAATGTAGCGTGTGTGAGTCTAGCTATACTTGCCATAATATATACTGCGATAGTGTGATGACGTCTAACATTTGAAAATGTGTTTTCATATAGTAAATGGATCCCAATAGAGCTGTAGCTGATGATATCGAGAGTGTAGCGCCTGCTCCCGCGCAAGGGACAGCACCAGTTGATTCTTGGCCGATTTCAAGTAACCAGGAAGGAGAGGCTAGACAAGCCTTTTGCCAAATTATGAATGGCTGGTTTACTCAGTATATCCAAACTAACCCGGCTGCACAACAACCTCCACCCTAACTAATCCATCTTCGATGCCTGCTGTACCTTAAGTAAGTGATCCGTTGAGATTATATAAGCCACCGTTGATAAAATCAGAAAACATGGGGCTGAAGAGTTTAAAGCTACTAATGATGATGATATGGAGCGGGCTGAGTTCTGGCTTGATAATACTATCTGTGTGTTTGATGAGCTGTCTTGTACCCCAGATGAATGTTTGAAATGTGCCATATCATTGCTTCAAGAAACAACATATCACTAGTGGAATACCCTAGTATCGGTAGTTCCGAGAGAGCGAATGACTTGGGAATTCTTCCAGACCGAGTTCCGTAAGAAGTATATCAGCCAGAGATTTATTGATCAAAGTGAAAAGAATTTCTGGAGCTGAAACAGGGTCGGATGACCGTGACAGAGTATGAGCGAAAATTTGTGAGACTCAGTTGGTATGCCCGAGAGTGTGTTTTGACCGAAGCTATAATGTGTAAAAGATTTGAAGATGGGCTAAATGAATATATTAAACTATTAGTTGGCATACTTGAGATAAAAGAGTTTATGGTACTTGTTGAGCGAGCCTGCAAAGCTGAAGAGGTCGGGAAAGAGAAGAGAAAAGCTAATTTTGAAGCTAGAGACTCGCGTAAGAGATTGTTCAATAAGTAGTTTAGTCAACACCAAAGAAGTTCCGAGATGATTTCAGTAGTTCTAAAGCCACTTCGAGTTACTCCAGACGGGATCAGAATAGACCACGAATGAGCTCGAGAGCTACCTTAGTAGCTAGTGTAGGGAATGTCAGATCAAATCAACCCGAGTGTAAACACTATGGTAAATGACATCTTGGCAATTGCAGATTGCATGATCGGGCCTGTTTTAAATGTGGATCGATAGATCATTATATTCGAGATTGCCTAGGGTTAGCTGAAGAAAATCCAGTACAGGACACGAGATCGGGTAATATTGTGGCTCGGGGCAGACGACTTAGAAATGCAGGTAATGCGAGTGGCAGTCAGAGAGGAATTAAAGATACACAGTCAGACCTAAGGCTCGTGCACCTGCCAGAGCCTATGCTATTCGTGCACGAGAGGAGGCTTCATCCTCAGATGTCATTATTGGTACATTCACTCTTTATGATACTAATGTAATTGCATTGATTGATCCTGGTTCTACTCATTCTTATGTGTGTGAGACATTAGTATTCAACAAGACTTTGCCTGTTGAGTCTATTGAGTTTGTGATTAGAGTTTGAAACCCTTTGGGCCGGTGTGTTATGATTGAAAAAGTGTGTAAGAATTGCCCATTGATAGTTTGAGATTCGTGTTTTCTGACTAAATTAATGCTATTGCCATTTAATGAGTTTGACATGATTTTGGGTATGGACTGGTTGACCCTGCATGATACTGTTGTAAACTGTAAAAGAAAGACTATTGATTTACGGTGCCAGAATGATGAGATTATCCGGATTGAATCAAATGATCTGAATGGGTTACCAGTAGTGATCTCTTCGATGCTAGCTCAAAAATATGTGAGAAAAAGGTGTGAATCTTATTTTGCCTACGTGCTTGACAGTAAAGTGGCTGAAAGAAACATTGAATCAGTACCAGTTGTGAGTATCCAGATGTATTTCCTGAAGAATTACCAGGTTTGCCACCTATTCGGGAGGTAGAGTTTAGTATTGAGTTAATGCCTGGGACACTTCGATATCCATAACTCCGTACAGAATGACACCTACAGAATTAAAAGAATTGACAGCTCAGTTGCAAGAGTTGACAGATAGAGGTTTCGCGCGACCGAGTTTCTCTCCTTGGGGTGCACTATTACTGTTTGTGAAAAAGAAAGATGGAACTATGAGAATGTGCATTGATTATAGACAGCTCAATAAGGTGACTATAAAGAATAAGTATCCATTGCCACGGATTGACGATCTGTTTGACCAACTAAAATGGGCTACAGTATTTTCGAAGATAGACTTGAGATCAGGCTACTACCAGTTGCGTGTTAAAGACTCTGATGTACCTTAGACTGCTTTTCGAACGAGGTATAGACACAATGAGTTTTTGGTTATGCCTTTTGGACTTATTATTGCATCTTTTGTTTTTATGGATTTGATTAATCGGATCTTCAGACCGTACCTAGACCGGTTTGTGGTTGTATTTATAGACGAAATTTTGATCTACTCTCGTGATGAAACTGAACATGTCGAACATTTGAGACTTGTGTTACAGACTTTACGAGATAAGCAGTTGTATGCGAAGTTTAGTAAATGTGAGTTCTGGTTAAGCGAAGTTAGTTTTCTGGGCCATGTTGTATCAACATCGGGTATTCTGGTGGATCCAAGCAAAATTTCAGCTATAATTGATTGGAAACCTCCTAAGAATGTTTCTGAAGTCTGAAGTTTTCTGGGACTTACTGATTATTATAGACGGTTCGTGAAAGGCTTCTCTATGATTGCAGCCCTAATGACGAAGCTATTACAGAAAGATATTAAGTTTGAGTAGTCAGAAAAGTGTCAGAAAAGCTTTGATCAGTTGAAAGCCCTTTTAACCGAAGCCCCAGTAGTAGTTCAACCAGAATCAGGTAAAGAATTTATTATCTATAGTGATGCATCTTTAAATGGTTTGGGCTGTGTTTTGGCGCGGGAAGAAAAAGTTATAGCTTATGCCTCGAGACAGTTGAAGCCGCATGAAAAAAACTAACCGACACACGATTTGGAATAGGCAGCTATCGTGTTTGCATTAAAAATTTAGTGTCACTATTTGTTCGGTGAGAAATGTCATGTTTATTCGAATCACAAAAGCCTGAAATACTTGATGACTCAGAAAGATCTGAATTTGAGACAACGCCGATGGCTAGAATTGCTAAAAGACTACAAGCTTGTGATTGACTATCACTCGGGAAAGGCTAATGTTTTTACTGATGCTCTAAGCTAAAAATCACTGTTTTCTTTACGTGCAATGAGTACGCATTCGACTATGTCTGATGATGGTTCGATAATAGTTGAATTAAAAGCAAGACCATTATTTATTCAAAAAATTTGTGATGCCAGAAGGTTGATAATGAATTGTTAGTAAAGCGAGCTCAGTGTGATGCAGAGGCTGAATCAGAATTCAGAACAGATGCTGAGGGTTGTCTGAGGTTTAGAAACAAGATATGTATCCCGAGAAATTCAAAGTTGATTTAAATGATTCTAAATGAAGCTTAGAGCAGTCAGTTATCTATTCACCCAGATAGTACCAAGATGTATAATGATCTAAAACAGCTTTACTGGTGGCATCGTATGAAACGAGCCATTTCTAACTTTGTTGCAAGATGTTTAGTCTATCAACAAGCAAAAGCTGAACATCAGGTACCCTCAGGATTACTTCAGCCTATTATGATACCTGAGTGGAAGTGGGATAGAGTCACGATGGATTTTGTATCTGGTTTACCGCTGACACTGAGTAAGAAAGATGCAATCTGGGTTGTTGTGGATAGATTGACTAAATCTGCTCACTTTATTCCGATACGTACAGACTACTCGCTTGATAAACTGACCAAATTGTATGTTTCTCAGATTGTGAGGTTACATGGTGTGCCTATTTCTATTATTTCAGATAAAGATCCAAAGTTTACATCGCGGTTTTAGAAGAAACTGCAAGATGCACTAGGTACGAAATTACATTTCAGGACTGCTTTCCATCTGCAAACCAATGGCCAGTCTGAGCGAATCATTCAGATACTTGAGGATATGTTGAGATGTTGCATTCTCGAGTTCGAAGGTATGTGAGAACGATACCTACCTCTGATTGAATTTGCGTCTAAAAGCAGTTTTGAATCGAGTATCAAAATAGCACCTTATGAGGCTTTGTACGGTCGTAAATGTCATACACCATTGTATTGGGCTGAGCTCAGTGAAAATAAGATGCACAGAGTTGACTTGATCAGAGAAACTGAACAGAAAGTGAAAGTGATTCGTGAAAGTCTAAAACCAGCATCAGACCATCAGAAATCATATGTAGACCTAAAACGTACAGATATAGAGTTTCAGATAAGAGATAAAGTCTTTTTGAAAGTCTTACCATGGAAGAAGATACTCAAATTTTGACGCAAAGGCAAATTGAGTCTGTGATTTATTGGGTTTTATGAGGTAATAGAATGCATCGGACCGGTTGCTTATAGACTGTTGTTGCCATCTGAACTAGAAAAGATCTACAATTATTCCATGTTTCTATGCTTCGTAAATATCGATCTAATCCTTCACATGTGATTAGTCCGGCTGAGGTCAAGATTAAGCCCGGTATGACGTACGAGGAAGAATCGGTTCGTATTCTAGCTCATGAGATTAAAGAGTTGCCAAATAAGAAAATTTTGTTAGTTAAAGTACTATGGCATAAACACGGAGCTGAGGAAGCAACGTGGGATCCAGAGGATGCAATGAGAGAACGTTATCTGAACCTATTCATCGGTAAGATTTTTGGGGACGAAAATCCTAAGGGGGAGAGCTGTAACAGCCCGATTTAGACCCTAATTGGAATGGTGGTTTTGGGACCACGAATTCGAGTCAGAAAAATATTTAAAAATTATTTCTGTGTTTATTTTGTGTGAATTTATATATGTGAAATTTTCGTGATTTAATGTTGTCGTTTAGGTATCCGATTAAATAAAAGGACTTAATCGCCTAAATTGAAAACTTGGTAGTTTAAAGCGTAAGGGCTGAATTGTTAGTGGCTTTTTAAGTTGGAGTTTTTATGTTGTAAATAAACTATTGGAACATATATTGGCCGGTTGGGCCCTTATTAAATACGTTTTAGTTAGTAATTATAAAAGGTTAAAAAGGTAAAATATGAAATAATAATATGTTAGTATATATGCTATATTAAATGATAATTAAAATAAGCTTTTCATACTTCATCACCTTGCCGAAATTAAACAAAAGAAAAAAAGAAAGAACAAGAGCTAGGGTTCGACCAATTTTAAAGCTAAATCAAGGTATGAGTTTAGCTCAATTTTTGATAATTTCTACGTTTTTGAGATTGTTGCTTCGAGTACTACAAAACCCATGCTTGAATTTTTATTTTGATGAATATATTGAGTTGTGCCATTGTTGAGAACTTGTGATTGTTGTTGTTTGATGATGAAATATGAAAGATATGTTTTAGATTAACATGTTTTGTATTGGAGTTTTTGATGATTTTGAGTAATTAGGACTAAATTGCAAAAATAATAATTTGAGGACTAAAATGTGAAATAAATGAAATATATGGACTTGTATGAACACTAGGAACATTCGGCCAAACATGGGTATCTTGAGATTTTGCATATTTTGTGTTTTGTGCAATAGGGACTAAATTGTAAAAAGTGTAAATGTTAGGGATAAAATGGTAATTTGCCCATTTATGTGTATTTGTACTAAATTGAATGAAAATATGTTTTAATGAGCTTAATTTGAATATGTTTAGATCAAGAACCAAAGAAATCAGATTTGGATAGGGGGACAACGAAAATCGTCAACTATCTGCCCTATTCCATTTTATATCGTCCGAGGTAAGTTTATAAGTAAATAGACGTGTTTAATGGTAGTTAAATGTTAAATTTATATGCTGTTATGAAATGTTAGAATTTATATTTGTTGTGGCCGAATATGAAAAAGTTTGATTATTACATTTTCGAATTCGTTTCGACCGAGTTACGACGTCCGAAAGCCCCGTATAAACCTTAGGAATAGTTAGGATACATATGTCATGACATAGGATTTCGATATATGTGTGCAAGTAAGACCATGGATTTGATATGTGTTTACGAGTAAGACCCTGTCCGGGATAGCATCATCGATATGTGACTACATGTAAGACCATGTTTGGGACGTTGGCATTGTACGATTTGTGCGATTATCTGAGTGTCCTATCCAATTTTGAATGGTTCATCGGGCAAAGATAAGTTGTGTTCGAACATGTAAAACATGTCAGATGGCCAGGTACGAATTGGTTTGTTGTTTACTTAAAATATGGTAAGTGAGTAATTTGATACTTACTACAAATTATGTGGATTGCAATTAAAGATTATATGTGAGTTAGATAAGTATATTCGACCATGTGAATGATAATGAAATGAGTTTAAATTAATAGAATGTATGATTATATGTATTCGGTTACAAGTCTAATATATGTTTGGTCATGTAATGAGTTTATATTGAAAATGTAATCTAAATACGTGTTACTTGTAACTCGGTATTTTTGATTATATAATTAGGTTCGAAAGAGCAAGAGAATATATTGGTATGATCATTCCTTGGTATATATGAGTTGAGTGTGAGTAGGTGTATTGAAATTAGTTAATTGATAAAAAAAATGATGGATGCTGATTTTTTGTATTTAAGCATTTATGTTCATGAATTATGAAAAGCGGTTAATTCATGTTTTATTGAGCATGAGTTGCGCATGTAAAATGAATACACCTTAGGCTTAGGGTTTTGATTTAAAGTTTTGATTTTGTGCTTGCATGCAAATAAGGTTGTGGTTGAGATGATAAGATACGCATGATTTTGGTATAATATAATATCATATTTGACCATGTAGTAATAAGTATATTCGGGATGTTTATAAATGTGATTACATAATTTGCCCTAAATGTGACATGACATATTGATATGTGCAGATATGTTTAAGTATATATGTATCGTAAGACAAGAAATTTACTTTCGGTATAGAGGTTTACTAATATTTTATTACATGAGGTGTGTTTGACGGAAGTTTAAATCCCTTAAATATTATGAATAATGAATGTATGATTTGGCTTTTGGAGTAATAAGATATAGATAATTTTGCTATGATGATGTTAGATGGTTTGAGTAAATGACTAAACAAAATAGGTTATAAATTATTATGTGTGTGATGAAAAAAATTTAACGGTTAAGCAGACAAATATTTATCGAGTTATATTTATGTTTGTTATAGAAGTTGACATAATTTTACGCATGTTTTGTATTGAGTAATTGTATCGAACTGTGTTATGATCGGTAATACCTTATGACCATAATCTGGTGACGAATACGAGTTAAGGGTGCTACAAGGATGCACTTACTATTAAGCTTGAGAGTTCGCAAAACCCTAGCTATGATGTTTATGAGAGTTTCAGCCAAGCTTGGTGAAGATGATACCAATTTTGGCTTCATTTTCCCATTTATTATTTTATTTACCAAATGACTAAATTGCCCTTCATTAAAAACTATGGTGTTTTATCTTCCTTTAGGTATTTTTGTCCAAACTAGTATAATGGTCTAATTACTATCCAAGGACCTCCACTTTAAAAACCCATTACTCACTAGTACATAGTAGCTTTGTGAACTAGAACACACATTTTACAACTTTTGCAATTTAGTCCTAAATATCAAATTGAACCTTCTATTGATAAAATTTCTAAACGAAATTTTCACACAATCATGAAATCATGCCATAGACCTTAAAATGATAAAAGAAAATTTTCTACTTTGAATTTGTGGTTTCAAAACCACTATTCCATTTAGGCCCTAAATCTGGCTATTACATTAGCCCCTAAACTTTCGCATTTAATCAATTTAGTCCCTACTTTACAAATACACAAAATTCACACAATTTAACATAACCCATGCTTGGCCAAATTATATATAGGTCCTTAGCAGCCCAAAACTTTCATTTATTTTACATTTCAACCACACAATTTACACATTTCACAATTTAATCCCTATTATGCATTTTCATCAAAAATCACTTAACAAAACATGTAAAATCATCATCAAGCTTTCATATTTCAACATTAAACATCAAAGAACACATAGATTCAACAATGAAAACTCTCAAAATCTTTAATAGTTTCAAAATTAAAGGTACGGGCTAGTTAGATTGAGCTGCAACGATTACAAAAACAAAAAAATCACTAAAAACCGAGCTAAAAATTACTTACAATTGGAGCATGCATTAGCCGAACCTTAACAAGCTTCCGGCCTTTCTTTTTCCTTTGATATTCGGTCACCAAGGAAGAAGACGAACACAAATTCATGTTTTGATATAATTTAATTAACTTAATTTATCAATTTACTTATTTACCCTTAATGACTAAACATAAAAATTTATAATGCATGTCAAGTAATGTCCATTAACACTACCAATGGTCTAATATCATCATAAGGACTTTTAATTTAATTAATCATAGCAATTAAGCACTTTAAACAAATAGTATGCAAGTTTTGCATTTTACGCGATTTAATCCTTTTTATCAAATTAACCAACCAATCGATAAAATTAGCTCACGAAATTTTCACACATATCAAATAACATGCTGTAAATACTGAAAATAATATTAAAATAATTTTTGATATCGTATTTGGGGTTCCGAAAGTAATGTTCTGATGTAGCTAAAACCGGGCTATTATAATTCTCCCCCATTTAGGGATTTTCGTCCCCAAAAATCTTACCAGTGAATAGCTTCAGTTAATGTTTTCTCATAGCATCCTCAGGCTCCCATGTAGCTTTTTCAACCTCGTGTCGATGCCATAATACTTTCACTAATGTGATTCTCTTATTTCACACCTCTTTGATCTTACGAGCTAAAATTCGAATTAGTTTTTCAACATATGACATATTAGACTAAATCTCAACCTCGGTCGAGGAAATGACATGTGAAGGGTTGGATCGGTATCGTAAAAGCATCAACACATGAAACGCATTATGCATTTTCTAACTCAGACAGTAAAGATAGTCGATATGCCACTGGCCCAACTCGCTCAGTAATCTCATATGGTCTGATGAATCGTAAACTCAATTTCTTTTTCCGACCAAACCGTAATATCTTTTTCCACGGTAACACTTTCAAAAACACTTTATCCCCGATCTAGAACTCAATATCTTTCCGTTTCAAGTCTGCATATGATTTCTGTCGCTCCAAAGCTACTTTCAAACTATCGTGAATTACTTTCACTTTTTCTTCAGTTTCTCTAATCAGATCAACCCCTAAATCTTATTTTCGCTGAGCTCACTCCAGTACAACGATGTTCGACATTTACGATCGTATAGAGCTTCGTATTATGCCATCTTTATTCTCGATTGGAAGCTATTATTGTAAGCAAATTCAATCAGCAGTAGATATTTCTCCCAGCTACCTTGAAACTCCAGAATGCAACAACACAACATATCCTCAAGTATCTGAATAACTCGTTTGGATTGACCATTCATTTGCGGGTGAAATGCAGTGCTAAAATGCAGCTTTGAACCCAATTGCAATTTCTTCCAAAATTGTGAAGTAAATCTTGGATCTTTATCCAAAAAAAATAGATTTTAGCTCGGAAAGTTAAATAGTTGAGAAATAAGAGTATAGCCCTAGTGAAAATGTTATGGCAACGACATGGGGTTGAAGAGGTTGCGTTGGAACCCGAGGAGGCTATGAGAAACAGTACTCAAACCTATTTTTTGGTAAGATTTTTGGGAACGAAAATCCCTAAAGGGGGAGAGTTGTAACAGCCCAATTTTGGGCCGAGTCAGAACAATGGTTTCGGGACCAAAAATCTGACATTGTAAAATTTGTTTTTATTAAATTTTCATGGTCTACAGTTTTACGGAATGATTTCGTGAAAATTTTACAATGTTATAAGATTTCAAAATGTGCATAAAAGTGCGATTAAATGGAAAATATGAGCTGTTATAAGCATGAAAGAGGTTCGGCTAGGCTTGGGTCTTGATGAAATTGAATAGATTTCATTTTACGAGCATAAGGACTAAAATGTAAATATGTCAAAGTTTAAGGGCAAAAATATAATTTCCCATAATGTAAGTTTTGAACTGAATTGAGTAATGTGAACAAGAAATAAGTTAAATTTACTATTATAGATCAAGAGAAACGAGGTTCGAACCTAGATCGGGGGAAAAATAAGGTGTTTGACGAGTAGATCCTATTTCTACTATTTTGTAGCAAGGTAGGTTCTTATGTAAATAATATATTGTTTTAATTGTGTTTTAAATGCTTTCCTATTGTATGAATTATGATGGACCATTGAGCGTGTTCGACAAAGTTACGACAAGCGTGAAATCCTAGTTGAACCTTAGGAATAGATAAGATATAAATGTCATGACAGTAGGTTTACTAAGACTACATGTAAGGCCATATCTGGGATATGGCATCGTATGTGATTTCGTGTAAGACCATATCTGGGATATGGCGTCAATATGAGATTTCGTGTAAGACTATGGCTAGGGAATTGGCATCAATATGAGATTACATGTAAGACCATAACTGAGATATGGGGTTGGTATGCTACCATGTGTACGGGACTCTCGAGTATCCTTTAGTATTCCAAATGGTTCAATGGGTAAATTAATGAGTATGTCAAAGATGAATTGTGTGTAAATCCAATTCAAGATGACTCAGGTATGTACAAAAAACACATACGTAATGAACTCGTTATACGATGAACCTTCGGTAAGGTTATGATTGAGTAAGTTATGATTATAAGATCTTAATCACATTTATGCCAATTATCATCATGTTAATTGTATATTAAATGTGTGTTTATGATGCCTATTATTTACATGGGAACTTACTAAGCTTTAAAGCTTACTCCTCTTTCCTTTCCCTTGTCTTATAGTGTCACCAAGCTAGCTCGGATTCGGGGATCGTCGGAGACTCCATCATACTATTAACTGATTACTTTGGGTAACAATGAACTTGAAATTTTGTTATGTGTCATAATTGAATTGGCCTAAAGTGTTGGCCTATATTGGTTGATAATTCATTTTGTAAATGGCCATATGAATTCGTTAATATTGGTTTAAGTATATACAGTTGTTTGTAAAGTTCAGCAAATGTGAGTTTTGGTTACGAGAGGTCGATTTTTTGGGACATATAGTATCAGCCGCGTGTATCTGAGTCGACCCGAGCAAAATTTCTTCGATTATAGATTAGAAGCCTCTGAGAAAAGTATCCGAAGTTTGTAGTTTTCTGGGACTAGCCGACTATTATAGACGATTTTTGAAAGCCTTCTCGATGATTGCGACTCTGATGACACGATTGCTTCAAAAAGATGTTAAATTTAAGTGGTCAGAAAAGTGTCAGCAGAACTTCGAGCAGTTGAAAGCATTATTGATAGAGGCATCGGTGTTAGTTCAGCCTGAGTTGGGTAAACAATTTGTAGTATTCAGCAATTCATCGTTAAATGGCCTGGGTTGTGTTTTGATGCAGGAAGGCAAAGTTGTAGCTTATGCCTCGAGACAGTTGAAGTCGCACCAAAAGAATTACTCGACGCACGATCTAGAGTTAGTCGCGGTAGTGTTCGCATTGAAATTTTCGCGTTATTACTTGTTTGGTGAGAAATTCCATATTTATACAACCACAAAAGCTTGAAA
>NW_024403017.1:0-29447 GCF_007990345.1 Gossypium hirsutum | reverse complement strand
TAGGTGTTTCAATGTCTTTTGCAGGATTTAAGGATGTTTTTAGTGAGGCTGATACGATCTCAGCCCGGGATGTTTTTATTGAGCTGCCACAAGGGCCTATAACTAGGTCACGAGCTAAAAACTTTAAAAAGCTTTGGCAAGCTATCTGAATCGAGTTTGGAGAGAAGACGAAGTCCTTTGTGTGTTGTGCCTATTCAAGTTTGCCATTTGTTGCTAGGAGAACCATGGCAATCGGATCGCAAGGTCATTCACGATGAACGTACCAATAGGTATTCCTTCAAGCATCAAGGAAGGAAATCACTTTGGCGCCGCTCAACCGGAACAAGTGCAAGAAGACCAATTCAAAATGAAGCAATCCATTGAGCGAGAAAAGGAGAAAGAGATTGAAAAGAAATTGAAAGAAAACAAAAAGAAAACGAAAAGAAAAAGAAATTGCAAAAGCAAAAGAATCGAAAAGTGAGAGAAAAAGAAATGAGAAAAGAAAAGCGAAAAGAATTGAAAGAGAGCTTGAAAAGAATCAAGTGAAAAAGAAGAGAGTCTGTAAAAGAAACGAGTGAAGTGAGTAATCACGAAAAAGAGAGGAATTCTTTTGCTAACCCCCTTTCGAAATTACCTTGTGATTTTTCTTTGTTTCAGGTTTGCAAGATTCCATCCACGGATTGGTTCCAACTTCATTACCTTTCTACCGAGAGACGTTTTCAATTGATTGAAAGAGATAAGTTGGAAGATAAAATGATTGTCACATTTCCAATGGTAAGCAAGGTAAGGGTTCCTTGTTGAGCGAGTTTCAACTCATTTACTCACATGTTTATGACAAGATTGCTGAAAATTGTTTTTGCGAAAGGGTTTTCCCCATTGAATTGGTTAATTTTCGTTCATCTATTATTTATGATTTTGTTTCAACTAGTGCTTTGAAAAGTTTTTCTATGATAAGTTTGTTGCTGGTAATTTTATTGAAGGCGTTCGATTAGATCAGCTTGAACAAAGTGTGATAGTGTGCGATAAAGATTATTCACATACAAAGTTCGATTTGTTTGATTATCATATTCTGAATGATGGTGATTACACCTTCCATAGTGGTAAGAAGTGTTTTCCTATTGATGAGTATGGTATTGGCAAGAATTTTACTGAAGTACGAATACATCCGCACAAACAAATTTTGAACTCTTGTGATAAAAAGTTGGCATGTGAAACGCCTAGTCTACTTGTGTGTGGTGATAATTTGAATTTTCTATTTTTTTGCGTAAATTCCCCATGTTTGAACAAGTCTATTCGAATGAGATTTACGATGTATGAATGTTTGAACATATGCATGCTCAATTCTTTTTGTTCCACTTGTGTGAATTGTTGGTAATTAAGAAATTCACACTGCATTTTGGAACGAGTGAACAATATCGTGTGTTCAACCCTGGAGTTCGCTATTCTGGTTCATCTTGAGAGAAGGCAAGCATTGTAAATTTTGTTTGAATGACCAAGTAAACAATCGTTGCTTGTATGATGCTTTGTCACTAAGTTTGAAAATGAGACGTGTGAATCTTGTTGGCTTGTTAGACAAAATCAAATTTTTGATTGTGGAGAATGTTGTTTATTTTGTTTAACAGAATCAAGACATATATGAATGTTTAAAGGCATGCTTGTTTAATTTTCTTTTGATCCGAATATGTGATAAGACGATGGCATGTAAAATGGTTAGTGCATTTGAATTTGAAGATGGTGTCTCAAATCTGCCTTGCTATATAATTCTGCATGTTTAAGTAAGATTGATCGAGTGGAACTTAGATTACATGATCATTTGGAGGACTCTTGAAAAATTTTGATTATAAATTTGATTTGATTCTGATGCATCCTTTATTACCAAGTATGGAAAACCATTGTGAACAGGTAAGATCCACTTCTACATTTGATCCCAGCATTGGATTATGCATTCTAATTTTGAATAAGATTCTGAAAAGATCGTTTGAGTTTATAAATTTTAGTGTCCCTAATTCGTTCCATTTCTATGTAGGTGACACTTTGGAATGGTTTCCTCCTAAAGAGGAGGGCATGGAACTAAATCATTTTCTTTCAAACCATTTGTGGTTCCTGGAGTTTTAAAAACAATACTTTTCGGATCATGAACAAAAGGGCTTGTGATCTCGAAAAATTTTTCGTGAGCAAGTGGCCCGATTTGAGGACAAATCGTCTTCAAGAGGGAGGGTATGATGTGATCTCGATCGCATCATGTTGTGGCACCACTCGTTGCTATCATGATTGGCCTAAACACGAGGTCCCCAAGTGCAAGATGAAGCTCAATCTCAGCTCAACAAGCTCAATCTTAGTTTTTCCCAGCTCGATTTAGCTCACATGAGCTTAATTTAGCTCGTTTGAGCTCAATTTAGCTTACTTTAGCTCGTTTGAGCTTGGCTTAAGTTTATTTCAACTCATTTATTTTAATGTCTGAATAAATTAAGTAATTTATTAATTTAGCTTAAATTACTACAGCTTATAATTATGTTTTGACTTATTACATGTTTTAAATGTGTCTTGGCCGAATTTAATATGTCTTGTTAAGACTTTATTAAATTTGTCTAATTTAATTTATGTTTAATTAGTGTGTCTAAATTATATTAATGTTTGTTCAGCTGAATTTTATGTGATTTAATTTTGGTTCATGTGTTTTTGTAGGTGAGTTGAATTTGGAGAGTAATTAAACAAGGTTCATGCATGATAGGTTCAATGTATGGGACGGTGCATGTAAGGCCTCTTTCAATGAATGGTGGCTGATCCATTTGGCTTCCCAAGGCACCTATTTGGCCAAAAGGTGTCCAGCAACTTAAAGCACAAGCTTGGCCGATCGTATTCCCAAGGCAGCATCTAAGCCATTCACACCTCAATTTGACCAATCAGCTCCTATACATGTATGGGTGGATTCATGAACGTCCAAAGGGAGGGAATATTACCTTAATTCATCACATTGAATGTATAATGTGCATGTACAAAGGGGAGAACGAATTTACAAGGTACATGCTTCCATTCATGAACCAGCCCATCATTAAAGCTTTAATTAAGAGAGATGCATTACCTATGCACCTAGCATTCGTCCAAGAGGGGTTGGATATGAATTGAAGATGCACATTCATGGAACAAGGAAGCTTTCTTATTGGTTAAGCATGCATGAACGGGTTTTGGGAAGAAACATGATTATTCAACCATGCATGAACTTACACTATCCATGGACAGAGATTTAATGCTTGAAGTGTGAACATTTTTAATTGTTGTGTGAACACATTAGTAGCTGAATTTTAATAGGCATTAGAGAGCCTATAAATAGTTTATTTTGTTTATTGTAAAAGGTTACAGAATTTGATTATTGAAACTTGATTGTGAGGTTTCCTCCTATCCTATTTCGTACGAGTCTCGTTCTGACTTATCTAGCTCGCTAGTGGCGTCAACCCGACTTTTTGAACTTATCACCATCCTGGTGTGGCGTTCATCCACCTTTTATACCTTTGGTTCCTACCTCTCTATAGTAACGGGTTAAGGTCCATCTTCGACAATCCATTTAATCCACCTTGAGCAATATAAGTCCCGGGGCAATACTTCATATAGTATTGAATCGTTCTTCGCTTGAGTTCTATTTTCCATTCCATTTTAACTATTAAATTATAAACAATATTTCTTTATTTCACCGAGCCTATCAAACATCTATCCAAACCATCTTTTGAACCCATTTTCTCAACTTCCGCTATAAAAAAATCATCTAACTCCATCTATCTACAAAATCGAACAAACTTCTTGTCGACGATCGGGCAATCAAGTGAATCGACTCAATCAACCGAGCCGGATCACATCAAAATGTATCCATTAAAAGTGATGTCCAAATTCGACTGTATGGATGTTCAATGGCCAACTTCATGAGTAAGGAAATGTACTTGAGGGCTGATGAATGCATGGGATGCCAATAGCTTTGTCTAGATTCGGCCAAGGTGTGAATGGACACTTCAAAGATGTCTTTTGGCCAAATAGGTGCATAGGAAATTCAATGGTCAGCAACCGATGCATGTAGGTGGATATTCATGCACTCTTCCATTCATTGTATTGAATCATTCATGCATCATCTTTAAGGCAACCATTCATTGTAGGTAGTCATGCATGTACCCGAACATACATTGAACCAGAAATGTTCATGAATCCTCATTAATTGTGTTCCCACATGTGGATGTACCTACAAAAGATATAAGCAAATTAGATTCAAGGTACATTCAGCTGAATTAAATAATATCAAGACATATTTAACAAATTAAAATAAAGACATAAATAAATATAATTAATAATAATTCGGCTAGCTCAATGATAGTCAAATTCTTGATGAGCTGAATTGAGCTAGAAAATTCGGTTATGAGCTGTAGTAAAAATAATTAAAATAAAACTATCACTCAAATTATTCAATTAATAAAATTAACGAGCTGGAAAGAAGCTAAATTGAGCTCAAATAGGTGGAATTGAGCTCAAGTGAGCTGATTGAAGTCGAATTGAGCTAAGGGAGCTGGAATTGAGCTGAAATTAGCTTGCACTAAGGTGCATGGTTTCTTCAAGGAGTTTGATCGATGATGTGAGCTTGCCTACGAATCAAATGGAGAACGAACAAGAAGCCATTAAGCTGCCCATTGGTCCAATAACGCGAGCTAGAGCTAAACGATTCAAAGATGCTATTTTAGCAATGGTGGAACGGGTTGAGGAAAATGATAGCAAGGAGTTTAAAAACGAGCTGAACATATTCAACTTCTTTGAAGCTGAATTTCGTTCTAGCTAATTAATTTGCTGCTGGAATTTTAGACCATTTAAATAAGCATTTAAATAAGTTTCATTACAGCTTTTAAATATGTCTTAATTAATTTAAGTGTTTAATATGTCTTGATTTGGCTGAATTAAAGGTGTCTAGATGTCATTTAATTTGTCTAAATTATTACATGTTTTAATTTGTCCAGCCGAATTTATGTGTTATGATTTGTTAATATTTAAGTTGTCTCAATGTTATTTAGGACGTTCACATTATACTTTAATTTAGTTCAGCTGAATTTGCTTGAAATTAATTAAGTTTATGTGTGTTTTTAGGTGCAGCCGAATTTGAAGGTGAAATGGGACAGATTCATGCATGAAGATTCAATGGATGTGAAGATGCATGCATATTGGGTTCATGCACTTAACGATACATGCATGGAATGAATTAAAATTGGTGTGCTGATTTTTAAGTTTTCTATGTGTCCATTCGGCCAAAAGAGATGATTGTTCATTATCCAAAGCTGCCATTTATTTCCTTCACATTGCTGGAAATCTTTTGGCCATTCGGTTCAAGGTGTTCACACCTTAAGGCTCTTCAAAACCGTCCATTCACACCTGATATGCTGCTCAAGTTCTCTCTTTATTATTGGTAATTTTTCAGCAAGAGTTGCCTCTTGAATGCTCATTTAAACCCATTAGCTGAATGTAGCTGCTACATGCATCTCCAAGATCCATTTGCTTAAGGTGGAAGCTTCATAGTTGGTCACAATTCAGCCGAATCTACATTGCCCATATTCATGAAGTTAAGCTGAATTTTAGTTCAATGTTTGCTTAGAAATTAAGTCTTGAACTTGTCTATTCGGCTACTAGTTGAAAGTCTATAAATAGTTTCTATTTTTCTTGTAAAAGGACTTTTGACAAATCTCTGAATGAAATATAATTTTAGTGAGGCAATTCACTCTCTTTATTCTTCAAAGCTCAATTGACTTATCTTTACGAGTGGCGTCAATCTGACTTTGTTTTGAACTTATCACCATAAGGTGTGGCGTTCCAACTATACCGAAGGTTCCTATTTTGCTAAATAGAGGGTCTCGGTTTTATCTACCATTTCTTTCCTTTTCTTTGAAACCTTTAAGCCCGGGTCCTTATTTGTTAATAAGGGTTCGTACTTGTTCATTGGAAACATTTATCCCGTTTTGCTTCCTAATTCATTTAAAACCAATATAACTCATCTTATTGAATTTGAACTAAATCGACACTACCTAAATTCGATCGGAATATAATACGACTCGTCACATCATCCGAATCGAGCTCGTATCAATAGAGCTGATGTGAGCTTGCCTACGAACCAAATGGAGAACGAACAAGAAGCTATTAAGCTACCCATTGGTCCAATAACGCGAGCTAGAGCTAAACGATTTAAAGTTGCTATTTTAGCATTGGTGGAACGGATTGAGGAAAATGAAAGCAAAGAGCTTAAAGACGAGCTGAATATTTTCAACTTCTTTGAAGTTGAAATTCGTTCTAGCTAATTAAATTGCTGCTGGATTTTAAACCATTTAAATAAGCATTTAATTAAGTCTTATTACAGCTTATTAATATGTTTTTATTTAATATAAGTGTTTAATATGTCTTAATTTAGTTACATTAAAGATGTCTTGATTTCATTTAGTTTGTCTAAATTATTACATGTCTTAAATCTGTTCAACCGAATTTGTGTCATGCTTTATTAATATTTAAGTTGTTTCAATGTTAAATTAGGATGTTCACATTATGTATTTACTTAGTTCAGCTTAATTTGATTGAAATTAATTAAGTTCATGTGTGTTTTTAGGTACAGCCGAATTTGAAGATTCATTGGGCAGATTCATGCATGAAGATTCAATGGATGTGAAGATGCATGCATGTTGGGTTCAATGCACCAAATGATACATGCATGGACTATATTAAAGATGGTGTGCTGATTGTTGAAGTTCTCTAAGTGACCATTCGGCCAAAAGAGATGATTTTCCATTCTCCAAAGCTGCCATTTATTTCCTTCACATTGCTGGGTACATTGTGGCTATTCGGTTCATGATGTTCACACCTTATGGTCATTCAAAACCGTCCATTCACACTTCCAAATGAATGTTCAAGTTGCTAATTAATGATGGTAATTTTTCAGCAAGAGTTGCTTCATTATTGACCTTATTAAACTCCATTGGCCGAATGTAGCTGCTGCCAATTTTCCAAGTTCGTTGAAGCTCTTCCTTGGTCTATATTCAGCCGAACATTGATTCAAGACCATTCATGGATCTTAGCTCAAAATTAGTTCAATGTTTACTTAGTTTTTAAGTATTGAATTTGACTATTCGGCTACTAGTCACTTAAGCTATAAATAGTTCTTGAATTTCTTGTAAAAGGACTTTTTGCCAAATTTCTGAATGAAATATAATTTTAGTGAGAAATTCACTCTCTTTATTCTCCAAAGCTCAAATTGACTTATCTTCAATGAGTGGCGTCAATCTGACTTTGTTCGAACTTATCACCCATTGGTGTGGCGTTCTTCATACCGTAGGTTCCTATTTTGCTAAATAGAGGGTCTCGGTTTTTATCCTATTTCCATTTCTTTCTTTGAAACCTTAAGCCCGGGTCCTTATTTGATAATAAGGGTTCGATCTTGTTTCATCGAATTACCCAGCAAACAACAACCCATCAAACTCCTTTGTTCCTAAAGCCATCCAACTTCAAACACCAAGACTTGAATTTGATTCAATTCCGACACTACCTAATTTCGATCGGGAAAGATTACGACTCGTCTTTACATCCGAAATGAGCTCGTATCAGTTGGTATCAGAGCTAGCTAAATTAGGTACGTAAATCGTAGCTTCGAAAAAAAAAAGTTTTGAAAAAAAAATCTGAAAAAAAGAAGGAAAAAAAATTGCAAAAAAAAAATTGCATACGGTCTAGGTGCGTACGAAAAGAACGTGAAATATCCGTAAAAAAAAAAAAGAGTCTGGAAACACTTCAACAAAAATTTTTCCGAAATCATATTATACACCCTTTTATACCCCTTTGAGTGAAATTTCACACTATTAAAAAAAATTTCAATTCGTGAATTCATTTTATACGCCACATCTTTAAACCTTTCTTTCTTTCGAGCCTACCCTAAACCATACGATTTTCCTTTGTTTAGCCTTTGAAGCCGACCCACAAGTGGGATAAGTCTAAGGTAGCTTTTTAGAATATCGAGAGTTGGATTTGAGAGGTAAAAGGCAAGAGAGTACATCAAGATAAAAGCCGAAAATAGAGTGAAACACGAGAGGAGTGAATTTTTTTCTTGTGAGCGAATTTGTGAGGTTTTTGTGGTGAGGAAATATTTTGTTCTTATTTTAAACATGTCTAGGAGTCCGGATCGTCGAGCAACAAGTGGAGGAGCTTCGAATGCTGCTGGTGGAGGAGTAAACCTTCAACCAAGGAGAAACGTTCCCGGAGGTGGAGTGCCCGATCTCCAAGTCCAAGCAATCGTACGAGAAATCTCTCGTCTATTCCAACCTCAATTCGATTCTCTCAATGAACGAATGGAACAAATGGAGGAACAAAGCCAACATGCGAACACCCCTCCTATTCCGAGAAGAGAGCGAGAACGTCCATGGCAACATGCAAATGATCTATATGAACAAAGTGACGATGAAAGTGATCGAGGTTCACGACAAAGTGCAAGGAGACGAGGTCATAGAGCACGAGAACAAAGAGATCGAGAGAGGCCCGATGATGATTTAAAGAATATTAAAATGGCGATTCCTGCTTTTCAAGGAAGATCGGATCCCGAGGCCTATCTTGAATGGGAGAAGAAGGTGGAATTAGTTTTCGAGTGCCACAATTACTCGGAAAGCAAAAATGATACGAGTCACAAAAGCCCAAATTCTTGAAGGCGAGGCCCAATAAGCAAATTCCCAGCCCAATCAAGAAATCCATCCATACTTAGTTGAAAATCAGGCCAAATTGTCAAAGTGGCCCAAGTTGTAAAGTTTTATTTTTATTTATTTATTTATTTATTTTACTTAGTTTAAATTTTTATATTCAGTCCAAGAGTCCCAAATAAAAGACCCTTGGCCGAATTTCCATATTAAAATAATTAGGAGTTTTTTTAGTTTTAGTTTTAGTGTTCTAATTAAATTAGGAAAACATTTGAAAGGCCTATTTATATGGCTTGGCCAGCCACCCTACATTACATTACAATTACATTGAAAATTTCAGATTTGTTGAGAGCAGAATTTCTTTGAGTTCTTCAAGGATTTTCTCTTGAGTTTTCTTTAGAAGTTGTTTTAACAATCTTTTTGATTGTGGGAGCCATCTTCAACCTTCTTCTTGCCATTGATATTCTTTGGAGGGGAGATTAGAGCCATTTGAAGGGAGTTGTGAGATCTTTCGAGATTTCAAGGCTTCTTAGGACTTATCTTTTAATTTCTTACTGTCAATTCTTTCTTTATTTCTACTTGTGCTGAATCATTATCTAATCTATTTTCTGTTCTTATTGTGTTTTCAGCCTTTTTCTATCTTAAGGAATCAGCCCAAAAATCCCCAATTTCTAGGGTTTTTCCATACTCTTTTTGGGTGAAATTAGATTGTCGAAATTTGGGGAAAACTATCTTGGTGTTCAATTGGGCAGAATCACAATCTCCTTGAGGGAGTTTCCCGTGACTTGGCAACTCGATCTTGGTCCACGCGCAACCCCGTATCATTATGATACGAGTCACAAAAGCCCAAATTCTTGAAGGCGAGGCCCAATAAGCAAATTCCCAGCCCAATCAAGAAATCCATCCATACTTAGTTGAAAATCAGGCCAAATTGTCAAAGTGGCCCAAGTTGTAAAGTTTTATTTTTATTTATTTATTTATTTATTTTACTTAGTTTAAATTTTTATATTCAGTCCAAGAGTCCCAAATAAAAGACCCTTGGCCGAATTTCCATATTAAAATAATTAGGAGTTTTTTTAGTTTTAGTTTTAGTGTTCTAATTAAATTAGGAAAACATTTGAAAGGCCTATTTATATGGCTTGGCCAGCCACCCTACATTACATTACAATTACATTGAAAATTTCAGATTTGTTGAGAGCAGAATTTTCTTTGAGTTCTTCAAGGATTTTCTCTTGAGTTTTCTTTAGAAGTTGTTTTAACAATCTTTTGATTGTGGGAGCCATCTTCAACCTTCTTCTTGCCATTGATATTCTTTGGAGGGGAGATTAGAGCCGTTTGAAGGGAGTTGTGAGATCTTTCGAGATTTCAAGGCTTCTTAGGACTTATCTTTTAATTTCTTACTGTCAATTCTTTCTTTATTTCTACTTGTGCTGAATCATTATCTAATCTATTTTCTGTTCTTATTGTGTTTTCAGCCTTTTTCTATCTTAAGGAATCAGCCCAAAAATCCCCAATTTCTAGGGTTTTTCCATACTCTTTTTGGGTGAAATTAGATTGTCGAAATTTGGGGAAAACTATCTTGGTGTTCAATTGGGCAGAATCACAATCTCCTTGAGGGAGTTTCCCGTGACTTGGCAACTCGATCTTGGCCCGCGCGCAACCCCGTATCATTTGGTATCAGATTTTGGGCATTTTGGGTGTTCTTGGTTGATTTCTAAACTGATCTCTATTTTTTAAATTACAAACAGCAGTTTTACCCAGAAAAATTTTCGAACAAAATTCATTTGAGTGGGTAAACGTTTTCTGATTGATCTGAAATTTTACATACATATTTTTGGCACTGTTATTGAATATACAAAAATATTTCCCGCAAAAAAATAAGTCGAAAAAGTCAAAAAATTGAAAAAAGACGAAATCCAATAAAAAATTAAAAAAATATTCAGCGGGTTGAATTTGGTGCCCAAATTTTCCAGATCAAAAATTAAATATTTGAAGACATTCCAGATTTAATTTTGTGATTTTTTGAGATCGGGAACACCTCGAACGAAGTTGTCAAGTTACTCCACAGTTTTTCGGGTTTTCTGTTTTCAGCAATTTTTATTGATTCTTAGCTGTAGGTTTTCATTTGTTTGCTTTTTATTATCCTTTTAAAATATCTAACACCTTCTTGTTTCTTGTGTTAGTAGGATTTAAACGTGTGCACAATCCTTCCTCGGTGCAACACGAATCACTTGGTGTCTCGTCAGTTTTTGACATCCTAGTGCAAATTAGGATTCTTTGGTAGTTTGGTTCTTACTCTCTAATTGGTTGATATAAACTCTGATAAAGAACTCACAAGATTGAATTCGACCTCATTGAGAATTTGATTTTTCTTTTTGAGTGATTAATGGTGAGGTTTGCTAACTTTTATTTTTGAGTGTTGAGTGTTTATTTTTTACAGGTTTTGAAGATGTCTAAAGGTGATAATAATGATGCACTTATGAAAGTCCAACAACAGTTAGACAGACATACTGCTGCAATCACACAAATAAATGCTACACTTCAAGCATTGAATACTACTTTGAATGAGGTACGAGTGAATCAAAAACATCAATATCGAGATCCAATTAAGGAAGATAGGGATAACCAGCCCCATAGGTGCAACCCTCAACGTGTCCCTAGAATGGATGATGATTGTCATGATCATGGACAATCATCTTTGGCAAAACCAAAGAGCGAGCAGCAACGAGAACATCTCTTTCATACTCGCTGCTACGTACAAGGTAAGCTTTGTAGAGTTATTATTGATGGTGAAAGTTGCTCGAACATAGCCAGCACGACGATGGTGGAAAAGCTTTGCTTAACCACTACCAAGCATCCACAACCTTATCAACTACAAGGGCTTAGCAACGAAGGCCAATTTAGGGTCACTCAACAAGTGCGCATCGCCTTTTCTATCGGTAAGTATCAAGACGAAGTTGTGTGTGACGTAATGCCTATTCAAGCCTGCCATTTGTTGCTAGGAGAACCATGGCAACTGGATCGAAAAGTCACTCACGATGGTCGTACCAATAGGTATTCTTTCAAGCATCAAGGAAAGAAACTCACCTTAGTGCCGCTCACTCCGGAACAAGTCCATGAGGACCAAATTAAACTGAGAAATTCTGTTAAAACAAGTGAGGAAAAAGAAAAAGAGAATGAAAAAGAGCAAAAAGAGATTGAGAGTGAAAAAGAAATTGAAGAAAGAAGAGAAAATGAATTAGAAAAAGAAACAAAAGAAAAAGACGTGGAAAGGGTAGTGAGGAATGTTTCCACTAACCAAGATATGAATTTTTCTTGTGTTGCTACTTTTCAGGTTCCCGAAAGATCGAAAGATAACTTTCAACTTCAATACCTCTCAAATGAAAGACGCTTTCATACGATCAACTTAAGCAAAGATGAAATCACACTACATGATCCCGAAGGTAAGCGAGGTAAGGAAATTTTAGAAACCGAGTCCAGTGCAGATTTGGAAATTATTGATAAAACTTTTGGTGACTTAGTTCTTAAAAGATCCCCTCATTTTGATCCGATTAATTGTTACTCTTCGATTGTGGGTGATAAAGTCATTACGAAAAGAAGCGTGATTTGTTATTCTCTTGATTTACCTTGTGTAAAATCCTTGAATTTGTCCAAATCTATTTTGGAGAATAAGGCAACGAAATTTTCCAAATTTGTTTTCAATTTATATTCGTGCCTTAAACAGTTTATGTGGTTGTACATGAAGTTTGAGTTCCATTTGACAAACGTTAACTCAACAACGAAGATTCGACTACACTATGCCCCCGATGAGCGAAGGTTTGTTTTAAATGAAAAAGGTAAAATCGACCCTTATTCTTCTGCTTATCGAGGTAAGATGCTTGAAACCTTTGAAACACTTTTGTACTCCTCGAATAGTGATAAAGATCGTGTTGATGAACACTTAGATCGAAACGTGCTTGACTGTCCTATTTTATTTATTGATGATCTATCTGTTTTGATGGTTGATAAAAAGATTCTTGTTTTTGATAATGCATGTGTGAGTGAATCTATAGACCGTCGATTAATGCATGGTATGATTATGCAACTCTGTGAACCATGTGAATCTTTTCAAATACCTACTTGTGACGATTATGTTTACCATTTGATTTATTACTCGCAATTTATTCATGGTTTGTGGGAACAATGTGAGACGACTAAATGCCTTAAAACATGTCCATCTTTGTTTCAAATATTTGACGAGGCAGTGGTGAGTAAATTAGATTGTTTGCATGGTAATCTGGATCTGTCCATTCACATGCGTTATACCTGTTCTATTATGCTTATGATTGGACTACAAGCTTATTTCCGTTGCTATTTACTATCTCATGGCTATTCTTCTCAGTGGACTCAATTGCCATTAGTCCCGTTCGATAGAGGAAAGTCGAGTTCATTTGATTTTCAGATTCGAGGACGAATCTTTTTGAGGAAGGGGGGAATGATACGAGTCACAAAAGCCCAAATTCTTGAAGGCGAGGCCCAATAAGCAAATTCCCAGCCCAATCAAGAAATCCATCCATACTTAGTTGAAAATCAGGCCAAATTGTCAAAGTGGCCCAAGTTGTAAAGTTTTATTTTTATTTATTTATTTATTTATTTTACTTAGTTTAAATTTTTATATTCAATCCAAGAGTCCCAAATAAAAGACCCTTGGCCGAATTTCCATATTAAAATAATTAGGAGTTTTTTTTAGTTTTAGTTTTAGTGTTCTAATTAAATTAGGAAAACATTTGAAAGGCCTATTTATATGGCTTGGCCAGCCACCCTACATTACATTACAATTACATTGAAAATTTCAGATTTGTTGAGAGCAGAATTTTCTTTGAGTTCTTCAAGGATTTTCTCTTGAGTTTTCTTTAGAAGTTGTTTTAACAATCTTTTTGATTGTGGGAGCCATCTTCAACCTTCTTCTTGCCATTGATATTCTTTGGAGGGGAGATTAGAGCCGTTTGAAGGGAGTTGTGAGATCTTTCGAGATTTCAAGGCTTCTTAGGACTTATCTTTTAATTTCTTACTGTCAATTCTTTCTTTATTTCTACTTGTGCTGAATCATTATCTAATCTATTTTCTGTTCTTATTGTGTTTTCAGCCTTTTTCTATCTTAAGGAATCAGCCCAAAAATCCCCAATTTCTAGGGTTTTTCCATACTCTTTTTGGGTGAAATTAGATTGTCGAAATTTGGGGAAAACTATCTTGGTGTTCAATTGGGCAGAATCACAATCTCCTTGAGGGAGTTTCCCGTGACTTGGCAACTCGATCTTGGTCCGCGCGCAACCCCGTATCAAAAAGGTGAAGTTAGCTGCTATAGAATTCTCTGACTATGCCATAATATGGTGGGATCAAGTCACATTGAGCCGAAGACGCAATGGAGAACGTCCCGTGTCTACATGGGCAGAAATGAAAGCAATAATGAGAAAGCGTTTTATTCCTGCTTACTATCACCGGGAGTTGTATCAAAAGCTCCAAAGCTTAACTCAAGGCCAACGAAGCGTGGAGGATTATTACAAAGAAATGGAAGTGGCCATGATCCGCGCCGATGTGGAGGAAGATCGAGAAGCCACCATGGCTCGATTTCTCGCCGGCCTTAACCGAGATATCGCAAATATCGTCGAACTACACCACTATGTTGAGGTTATTGATATGGTCCATATGGCCATAAAGGTCGAAAAACAACTAAAAAGAAAAGGTACGTCACGAACTTTCTCTAACACTTCTTCTATGCCTAGGTGGGGGCAAGGGACCAACAAACGTGACATACCAAGCCGAAACAAAGAAGTAAGTGGTGCCACCAAGTTCAACAAACCGATTGCCGAAACGAGTAAAGGAAAGATGGAAGCCCAACCAAGTCGATCTCGAGACATAAAATGTTTCAAATGCCTTGGAAGGGGCCACATCGCGAGCCAATGTCCAAATCGGAATGTGATGTTTGTTCGAGACGATGGCGAGATTGAATCTGAAAGTGAACAAGAGAAGGAGGCCATTGAACAAACCGAAGATGAAGAAGATGTTGAACAAGCCGAAAATGGAGAAATATTGGTGGTGAAGAGAAGCCTTACTTTGCAAGGTGCCGAAAACGATCAACAACGCGAAAACATTTTTCATACGCGATGTCAAGTGCAAGGTAAGATTTGTTGCGTTATAATTGATGGGGAAGTTGTACAAATGTGGCAAGTTCAATGATGGTGGAGAAACTCGGATTGGCCACCATTAAACATCCCCATCCGTATAAACTCCAATGGCTTAACGATGGTGGAGAATTGAAGGTAACGAAGCAAGTGTTGATTTCGTTTACAATTGGGAAGTATCAAGATGAAGTTATGTGTGACGTCGTACCAATGCATGCGGGGCATCTTCTTTTGGGGCGGCCTTGGCAATTCGACAAGCGAGCGATTCATGACGGATATACAAACCGATACTCTTTCAAACAAATGGGACGAATGGTGACGTTAGCTCCATTATCACCGAAACAAGTGTATGAAGATCAACTCAAAATGAGGAGTTCGATTGAAAAATCAAAAGAAATCGAGAGAGAGCAAAAAAATGAAAAGAATAAAGAAAAGAGTGAAGAAAAGAAGAAAACAAAAAGATGAGTGATAAAAAAGAGAGAGTGATTCAAAAGAAAAAGAAATGAGTGATGAAAATGAAAAAAAGAATTTGTTGGTAAAAGAGAGAGAAGTTCGAAAATCGATGTTATTGAAACAACCATTATTGGTCCTTTTGTACAAGGAGAGCTTGCTTGGCACTAACGAATTTGATGATAAGTTGCCCTCTTCTATTTGTCTGTGTTGCAGGAATTTCGAGACGTATTCCCGGAAGAAATCCCGAGTGGGTTACCACCTATTCGTGGAATCGAACACCAAATAGATCTTGTGCCGGGAGCCGCGATTCCAAACTGACCTGCTTACCGGAGCAATCCTGAAGAGACGAAAGAATTACAAAAGCAAGTAAATGAACTCCTTGAAAAGGGCTATGTGCGTGAAAGCCTTAGTCCATGCGCCGTGCCTGTTTTGCTTGTCCCGAAAAAGGATGGAATGTGGAGGATGTGCGTGGACTGCCGTGCTATAAACAAGATAACTATCAAGTATCGTCATCCTATACCACGATTGGATGATATGCTTGACGAGCTAAGTGGCGCAAGTCTGTTTTCAAAAATTGATCTTAAAAGTGGTTATCACCAAATATGGATGCGTGAGGGTGATGAATGGAAGACTGCGTTTAAAACGAAGCATGGGCTTTACGAATGGCTCGTTATGCCATTTGGCTTAACGAACGCCCCAAGCACGTTCATGAGGCTTATGAATCACGTTCTAAGACCTTTTATTGGTAGATTTTGCGTCGTATACTTCGATGATATATTAGTTTATAGTAAAAATTTAGATGATCATGTTTTACATTTGAAGGCTGTTTGGAAGTATTGAGGAAAGAAACTTTGTATGCTAATTTAAAGAAATGTGAATTTTGCACTAACAAGGTTGTGTTTTTAGGTTTCGTTGTTAGTTCAGAGGGCCTTGAAGTCGATCAAGAGAAGGTCAAGGCGATCCAAGAATGGCCCCGTTCGACGAATGTCTCCCAAGTCCGAAGTTTCCATGGATTAGCAAGTTTTTACCGTCGATTCATGCCAAACTTCAGCACCTTAGCCGCACCCTTGACTGGAGTTATTCGTAAGAATTCCAACTTCGTTTGGGGAGAGGAACAAGAAAAATCCTTTTTGAAAATTAAAGATTGTCTAACTCATGCACCGTTATTAGCTTTGCCTAATTTTGATAAAACCTTCGAGTTAGAATGTGATGCCTCAGGTTTAGGCATTGGAGCCGTGTTGATGCAAGATGGACGGCCTATTGCCTATTTTAGCGAGAAACTCAATGGTGCCGTCTTAAACTATCCGACTTATGACAAGGAGCTCTATTCGTTGATTCGAGCCTTAGAGACGTGGCAACACTATCTTTGGCCCAAAGAATTCGTCATACATACCGATCACGAATCCTTGAAGTACTTAAAGGGTCAACACAAGTTGAATAAGCGGCATGCTAAGTGGGTAGAATTTCTCGAATCTTTTCCATATGTTATTAAATATAAAAAAGGTAAGGAAAACGTAGTGGCTGATGCACTATCTCGAAGGTATGCGTTGTTAAATATTTTGGATGCTAAGTTAATGGGGTTTGTATTTCTTAAAGATTTATATGTCAACGATGCTGACTTTAGTGAATTCTTTAGGTTATGCGCAAAGGGAGCTTACGAGAAGTACTATCGACATGATGGGTACTTGTTCCAAGAAGGAAAGCTTTGTATACCCCAAGGTTCCGTACGAGAAGTGTTGATCGAAGAATCTCATAGTGGAGGATTAATGGGGCACTTCGGAGTTGCAAAGACATTAGCCATGCTCAACGAACATTTCTTTTGGCCTAAGATGCGACGAGATGTCGAACGGTTTTGTAATCGATGCATTGCATGCAAACGGGCTAAGTCACGAATTAAGCCCCATGGTTTGTATAAGCCATTGCCTATTCCCGAAACCCCTTGGTCTGATATCTCAATGGATTTCGTGCTAGGTTTACCGAGGAGTAAAAATGGCCGAGATTTAATATTTGTGGTTGTAGATAGGTTCTCAAAAATGGCTCATTTTATATAGCATGTCATAAAACTGATGATGCCGTGAATATTGCTAATTTATTTTTCAAAGAAGTGGTCAGGTTGCATGGCATGCCTAGGACGATTGTGTCCGACCGAGATGCGAAGTTTCTTAGCCATTTTTGGAGGACACTATGGGGGCGCCTTGGAACGAAGTTGCTGTTTTCAACCACTTGCCATCCGCAAACGGACGGCCAAACCGAAGTGGTCAATCGGATTTTGTCTACATTGCTTCGAGCTATCATCCGGAAAAATTTGAAGGCTTGGGAAGAATGTTTACCACATGTGGAGTTTGCGTATAATCGAGCTATTCACTCAGCTACCAAATTTTCTCCTTTTGAAATCATTTATGGTTTCAATCCGTTAACACCATTTGATTTAATGCCATTGCCTTCTAACCAATTTGTGCATGTAGATGGAAAGCGTAAAGCTGATTTCGTCAAGCAATTGCACCAACGAGTTCGAGAAAACATTGAGGCAAGGACCAAGAACTATGAACAACATGCTAACAAAGGTCGTAAACGAGTTGTGTTCGTTGCATATGCGCAAGGAAAGATTTCCTATGCAACGACGATCTAAACTACTTCCGAGAGGGGATGGACCGTTTCAAGTCCTTGAACGAATTAATGACAATTCTTATAAATTGGACTTGCCTGGTGAATATAATGTTAGCGCGACTTTTAACGTTTCTGATTTGTCTCCGTTTGATGCAGATTCCGATTTGAGGACAAATCGTTCTGAAGAGGAGGGGAATGATGTGAGCTTGCCTACGAACCAAATGGAGAACGAACAAGAAGCTATTAAGCTGCCCATTGGTCCAATAACGCGAGCTAGAGCTAAACGATTTAAAGTTGCTATTTAGCATTGGTGGAACGGATTGAGGAAAATGAAAGCAAAGAGCTTAAAGACGAGCTGAATATTTTCAACTTCTTTGAAGTTGAAATTCGTTCTAGCTAATTAAATTGCTGCTGGATTTTAAACCATTTAAATAAGCATTTAATTAAGTCTTATTACAGCTTATTAATATGTTTTATTTAATATAAGTGTTTAATATGTCTTAATTTAGTTACATTAAAGATGTCTTGATTTCATTTAGTTTGTCTAAATTATTACATGTCTTAAATCTGTTCAACCGAATTTGTGTCATGCTTTATTAATATTTAAGTTGTTTCAATGTTAAATTAGGATGTTCACATTATGTATTTACTTAGTTCAGCTTAATTTGATTGAAATTAATTAAGTTCATGTGTGTTTTTAGGTACAGCCGAATTTGAAGATTCATTGGGCAGATTCATGCATGAAGATTCAATGGATGTGAAGATGCATGCATGTTGGGTTCAATGCACCAAATGATACATGCATGGACTATATTAAAGATGGTGTGCTGATTGTTGAAGTTCTCTAAGTGACCATTCGGCCAAAAGAGATGATTTTCCATTCTCCAAAGCTGCCATTTATTTCCTTCACATTGCTGGGTACATTGTGGCTATTCGGTTCATGATGTTCACACCTTATGGTCATTCAAAACTGTCCATTCACACTTCCAAATGACTGTTCAAGTTGCTAATTAATGATGGTAATTTTTCAGCAAGAGTTGCTTCATTATTGACCTTATTAAACTCCATTGGCCGAATGTAGCTGCTGCCAATTTTCCAAGTTCGTTGAAGCTCTTCCTTGGTCTATATTCAGCCGAACATTGATTCAAGACCATTCATGGATCTTAGCTCAAAATTAGTTCAATGTTTACTTAGTTTTTAAGTATTGAATTTGACTATTCGGCTACTAGTCACTTAAGCTATAAATAGTTCTTGAATTTCTTGTAAAAGGACTTTTTGCCAAATTTCTGATTGAAATATAATTTTAGTGAGAAATTCACTCTCTTTATTCTCCAAAGCTCAAATTGACTTATCTTCAACGAGTGGCGTCAATCTGACTTTGTTCGAACTTATCACCCATTGGTGTGGCGTTCTTCATACCGTAGGTTCCTATTTTGCTAAATAGAGGGTCTCGGTTTTTATCCTATTTCCATTTCTTTCTTTGAAACCTTAAGCCCGGGTCCTTATTTGATAATAAGGGTTCGATCTTGTTTCATCGAATTACCCAGCAAACAACAACCCATCAAACTCCTTTGTTCCTAAAGCCATCCAACTTCAAACACCAAGACTTGAATTGATTCAATTCCGACACTACCTAATTTCGATCGGGAAAGATTACGACTCGTCTTTACATCCAAAACGAGCTCGTATCAAGAGCTTCCCCATCTTCAACGAGCTGATTCTCCTTCCAAAACTTGAACAATAAAGCTAAAATAGCTTCATGAATTTTCTTGGACCTAACTCGAGTCATTGGTCCCTTTGGGAGCTCGAGGGAAACAAGATTCAAGCTTGGTGGTGCTTGGGACGTGGTCACATCACTCCCCCTTCTTCAAATCGACTTGTCCTCAAGTCGAGCTGTTTGTTCTCTAGAAAATAATCCGTCTTATGCAACTCTCCTTGAATGAATGGAACAATTAGTCGTTCATAAGCTTTTGCAAAAGAACTCACAATATTCGGCATTAGTGATGGCAAATGAATCAATGAAAATAGACAACCATTAATCATCAAGAAATGATCAGAACAACTATGTGGATCATGCATGTCATAACAAGACAAGTATGAGTCATGTAAAAAGGCAAATTTAAAACATCATTCTTACAATCATATGGACAAAACTCCTTCCATATCCATAACTCATCAAATGGTCGAGACAAAGACAAATATGTTTTTAAGCATTCAAACCTTTCAATTTGCTTCCACAAGTCATTGTTCAAGTAAATGGAATGCGAGTAATGGAACAAGAAATTTAAATCTTCATCACAAACACACAAATGAAAGTTTCATATGATTCATGATTTCGCATGTTTGGCACTCGCAATTGTCGTTTGGTTATGTTCTCAACAATGAATTCATCACATTTTCCAAAGAGAAAAATCGTCTTATCATTACTCAAAATGGATTTATCATCATCAAGCAAAATCAAATAATTAACCACAACAGGATTCAAGCGATTTTCAGCAATCAAGGTGTCTTCAAAATTTTAGTTACATTCGACTTAAGAAAAGATGGTCGCATAACATCAGAATTCATACCTGATTCACCTTTAGGAGTGGAAAATTGAGAATCAATTTTACCTTTTTCAATCAAAGTGAACCTTTTCTCCTTGAGAAGGTATTGAAGTCGAAGCTCATTACACAATCCTTGAAAAACCTAAAACGAAGGGTAAACACAAAGGCAACTTGCACTTTTCAAAGTGTTGGGTTCATAATGCTGAAAGAGGGTAATGTCTCCATAGACGTTGAACTAAAAGGAACAGGCTAAAACACTGTTCACATATTGAACATATGTAACAATACCAGGTTCAAAAACATGATTGATCTTACCTTTTCGAAATGAAAAATGAATTTCATGTACAGCCACATAAAATGATCAAAGAACAATTTTAAATTATAAACAAAGTCTTTAAATTTCAGAGGCCAAACATCAAACAGACATAAATTGTCGCATAAAATTAGGATGCTTGAGTTCCGCACATATCAACTAAAACAATAAATTCCAGGTTTGAACACACGAGTTTGATTACTTACGCCAAAGTGTTTTAGTAAATCAAACATGTCAAACCAAAAGGGTTTTCGTGTCCATAGATAAAAACATTCAAATCTCTTTATATTCATCAAATCAAACTTGCACAAATTCATGGATTGTCACATGACAATAATGGATGCACAAAATTATCATATTTGAAAATTGAATCGCTTTCGTGAAAACCCGACATCATGCAAAACCAAATCTTTAGTTTGTCGTTCGTACCGAATAACATCAACCACATTCAAAGAATAGCAATTAATCGAATGAAAATAAGAGAATTTTTTAAAACAAAGTCATTTCAACAACTTCAAACTTGATGGCCATGACTCGGTTTTTAAAAATTCCTTACCTCGCTTACCTTCAAGCTCGTGTGGTTCGATTTCAACTCATCCTTACCTTTTCAGTCATGCAAAAACGTCGCTCGTTAGGAAGATATGAAGTTGATATCGTCACAGAGATTTGTCGGAACCTGAAAAGAAGGAACAAAACAAAAACAAACATCACGGGGTTAGTTAAAATTTCATTCTCCTTTCTTGTTCTCGCTCACTATCTTCATTTTCTCTCGTTTCTTCTTCAACATCTTTTCTTTTCAATTTTTTCTCAATCTCAATTTCTTTTCAATTTCTTTCTTCATTTCTTTTCTCTCACGATTTGATTTCTTTTTTTTTCATTACAATGTGCGGATACACGAAAAAATCAAAGAGATAATCATTTGGCTCAAAGAAAGAGAAAATATTTCATAAACTTCTCGTCCATTTCTTCGGGAACAATCCTTTGGAAGGACTTCTTTGAAGCATACGAGGAATAGCTCGTCCTTCTCGCTCATCTCGAGTGATTTTTGACTCGAAGTTTTCTTCTCACGTCTCGAAAGCCTTGTTGAATAGGAGTCTTGATATGTGTCTCTTCTCAATAATGTCGTCGTGATGAACTTGACTCTATTCTCGACTCGTGGAGTTTGCTTCTGTCGGGCTATTTTTGAGTCGTGTTTGTTGCCCGATCGTCCTAATGATGAAGTTTTGTTCGTCTTGAATCAAAGAGTTATATTTGTTCAATGAAGGTGTTAATGGTTCATTTAAGGTTAAAAGGAAATGGTTGGTAATATATTTGGCTAAGAAAGAAAGAAAACAAATATTAAAGGTATGGAATATTCGGTTTAAGGTGAAATGGAAAGATAGGCTTAAAAACAAGAATGAACCAACACTAAGGGAAATGTAACCGAATCTATATGTCTTTAAAGTGGATGAAATAGATGTAAAGGACCTCGACCCACTATCTATCAAGATAGGAACCTTGGTATAATTGGGTTGAACGCCACACGTAAACGTGATAAGTTCGATTGAACAAAAACGGTTGACGCCACTAACTACTTAGATAAGTCACAAAGTTTTTGGACGAAATTCAAGAGAAGATTCTCTCAACAAATTGATAGCATTCATAAGGTTCCAAAAGTCCTGTACAAAATGAATTTAACAACTATTTATAGACAAATACTGAGCTAGCTGAATAGTCACATGAATTCTAAGTATTAAGAAAATGAGTTCCTTAATGTCAATGGATAGGTTCGCGATGGGACTCCAATATCATCTTCAGATGTGAACGAGCTCGATTCGGATGATGTGAGAGTCGTATTATTCCCGATCGAATTTAGTGTGCGATTTAGTTCAAAATCAATAAATGAGTTAATGTTTAAATGAATTAGGAAGCAAAATGGGATAAATGGTTCCAAGAAACAAGAACGAACCCTTATAACAAATAAGACCCGGCTTAAAGGTTCAAAGAAAGGAAAAAAATGTAGATAAACCGAGACCCTATTAGCAAAAAGAACCTCGATATTGGAACGCCACACCTTATGGTGATAATCAAACAAAGTCAGATTGACGCCATCGTAAAGATAAGTCAATTGAGCTTGAAGAATAAAGAGAGTGAATTGCCTCACTAAAAGATATTCATTCAGAGATTGTCAAAAAGTCCTTTACAAGAAAAATAGAAACTATTATAGACTCAACTAGTACCCGAATAGACAAGTCAAGACTTAATTTCTAAGCAAACATTGAACTAAAATTCAGCTTAACTTCATGAATATGGTGATGTGAGCTTGCCTACGAATCAAATGGAGAACGAACAAGAAGCCATTAAGCTGCCCATTGGTCCAATAACGCGAGCTAGAGCTAAACGATTCAAAGATCTATTTAGCAATGGTGGAACGGTTGAGGAAATGATAGCAAGGAGTTTAAAAATGAGCTGAACATATTCAACTTCTTGAAGCTGAATTTCGTTCTAGCTAATAATTGCTGCTGGAATTTAGACCATTAAATAAGCATTTAAATAAGTTTCATTACAGCTTTTAAATAGTCTTAATAATAATGTAATATGTCTTGATTGGCTGAATTAAAGGTGTCTAGATGTCATTTAATTGTCTAAATTATTACATGTTTAAATTTGTCCAGCCGAATTTATGTGTTATGATTTGTTAATATTTAAGTTGTCTCAATGTTATTTAGGACGTTCACATTATACTTTAATTTAGTTCACTGAATTGCTTGAAATAATTAATTTATGTGTGTTTTTAGGTGCAGCCGAATTTGAAGGTGAAATGGGACAGATCATGCATGAAGATCAATGGATGTGAAGATGCATGCATATTGGGTTCATGCACTTAACGATACATCATGGAATGCATTAAAATGGTGTGCTGATTTTTAAGTTTCTATGTGTCCATTCGGCCAAAAGAGATGATTGTTCATTATCCAAAGCTCCATTATTCCTTCACATTGCTGGAAATCTTTTGGCCATTCGGTTCAAGGTGTTCACACCTTAAGGCTCTTCAAAACCGTCCATTCACACCGATATGGCTGCTCAAGTACTCTCTTTATTATTGGTAATTTTCAGCAAGAGTGCCTCTTGAATGCTCATTCAAACCCATTAGCTGAATGTAGCTGCTACATGCATCTCCAAGATCCATTTGCTTAAGTGGAAGCTTCATAGTGGTCACAATTCAGCCGAATCTACATTGCCCATATTCATGAAGTTAAGCTGAATTTAGTTCAATGTTTGCTTAGAAATTAAGTCTTGAACTTGTCTATTCGGCTACTATTGAAATCTATAAATAGTTTCTATTTTTCTTGTAAATGACTTTTGACAAATCTCGAATGAAATATCATTTTAGTGAGGCAATCACTCTCTTATTCTCAAAGCTCAATTGACTTATCTTTACGAGTGGCGTCAATCTGACTTTGTTTCGAACTTATCACCATAAGGTGGCGTTCCAACTATACCGAAGGTTCCTATTTGCTAAATAGAGGGTCTCGTTTTATCTACCATTTCTTTCCTTTCTTGAAACCTTTAAGCCCGGTCCTTATTTGTTAATAAGGGTTCGTTCTTGTTTCATTGGAAACCATTCATCCCCATTTTGCTTCTAATTCATTTAAAACCAATAAACTCATCTTATTGAATTTGAACTAATCGACACTACCTAAATCATCGGAACATAATACGATCATCACATCATCCGAATCGAGCTCGGATCAATGGTGCAATAATCGCTGATTGACCAATATGCCCACCTAACAATGGATTTGAGATGCATGTAACAGCACACAGCAATTTAAATAAGCATTCAAGAGGCAATCTTGCGAAAAATTAAAAAAAGAGACTGAGAGCCATATCAGTGAATGGATGGTTGAAAGCCTAAGTGACACCTTGACCGATGCCAAAAATTCTAGAATAAGGAAAAAGCATGGATAATAACAACATCTTTTTGGCCGAAGGACACATAGAAAACTTAAAAATCAGCACACCAATTTAATGCATTCCATGCATGTATCGTTAGGTGCATGAACCCAATATGCATGCATCTTTACATCCATTGAATCTTCATGCAAATCTGTCCAATTCACCTTCAAATTCGGCGCACCAAAAAAACACATGAACTTAATTAATTCAAGCAATTCAGCTGAACTAAATTAAGTATAATTGAACATCCTAAATAACATTGAGACAACTAAATATAACAAATCATAACACATAAATTCGGCTGGACAAATTAAAACATTAATATTTAGACAAACAAATGACATCAAGACATCTTTAATTTAACTAAATCAAGACATATTAAACACTTAAATAATTAAGACATATTAAAAGCTATAATGAAACTATTAAATGTTTATTTAAATGGTCTAAATTCCAGCATCAAATAATTAGCTAGAACGAAATTCAGCTTCAAAGAAGTTGAATATGTTCAGCTCGTTTTTAAACTCCTTGCTATCATTTCCTCAACCCGTTCCACCATTGCTAAATAGCATCTTTGAATCATTTAGCTCTAGCTCGCGTATGGACCAATGGGCAGCTGAGGCTTTGTTCGCTCCATTGGTTCGAGGCAACTCACATCATTCCCCTTTCAGAACGATTTGTCCAATCGGAATCGCATCAAAACGAGACAAACAGAACGAAAAGTCGCGCTAACATTATTCACCAGGCAAGTCCATTTATAGATTTGTAATTCGCTCAAGGACTAAACTCATCCCCTCGGAAGAAGTTGGATCGCCTTTGGATAGGAAATTCTCCTGCGCATGCAACCAAACCCATTCCTGGTCAAAACAATCGCTACATCTTTGTTAGCATGTTGCTATGTTCTTGGTCTTGGCTCAAAGCCGAATCGTTGGTGAATTGTTTGGATGAATCAGCTTGCGCTTCCCATCTACATGAACAAGTTGATTAGAAAGGCAATGGCAATAAATAAAGTGAGTTAATGGATGAAACCATAGATAATTCAAAAGGAAAATTGGTAGCTGAATGAACAGCTCGATTATACGCAAACTCCACATTGGTAAGCATTCCCCAAGCCTTCAAATTCTTCCGAATAATAGCTCGAAGTAATGTAGACAGAATCCGGTTGACCACTTCGGTTTGGCGTCCGTTGCGGATGGCAAGTGGTTGAAAAACAGCAACTCGTTCAAGTCGCCCCCATAGGTCTCCAAAAATGGCTAAGGAATTTGCGTCTCGGTCGACACGATCGTTCTAGGCATGCCAGCAACCTGACCACCTTTGAAAATAAGTTAGCAATATAACGGCATCATCAGTTTTATAACAGCTATAAAATGGCCATTTTGAGAACCTATCTACAACCACAAATATGAATCTCGGCCATTTCTTACTCCTAGGTAACCTAGCACAAAGTCCATGAGATATCAGACCAAGGGGTTTCGGGAATAGGTAAGTTATACAAACCATGGGCCTTAAATCGTGACTTAGCCCGTTGCCACCATGCACTATTACAAAATCGTTCGACATCTCGTCGCATCTTGGGCCCAAAAGAAATGTTCGTGCAATGTAGCTAATGTCTAGCAACACCAAAGTGCCCCCATAATCCTCCGCTATTGGCTTCTTCGATCAACACTTCTCGTACGGAACCTGGGGTAACAAAAGCTTTCCTTCTCGAATAAGTACCATCATGATAGTACTTCTCATAGGCTCCTGCACATAATCTAAAGAACACCAAGTCAGCATCGGTTGACATATAAATTTAAGAATACAAACCCCATTAACTTAGCATCCAAAATATTAGCAACGCATACCTTCGAGATAGTGCATCAGCCACTACGTTTTCCTTACCTTTCTTAATATTAATAACGTAGGGAAAAGATTCGAAGAAATTCTACCCACTTAGCGTGTCGCTTATTCAACTTGTGTTGCCCCTTTAAATACTTCAAGGCTCATGATCGGTGTGTAGATGAATCCTTGGGCCAAAGATAGTGTTGCCACGTTCTAAGGCCGATCAACAAATAGAGCTCCTTGTCATATGTTGGATAGTTAAGACAGCACCATTCAGTTTCTCGCTAAAATAGGCAATAGGAGACCATCTTGCATCAACACAGCTCCAATGCCCTAAACCTGATGCATCACATTCTAACTCGAAAGTTTTATCAAAGTTAGGCAAAGCAATAACGGTGCATGAGTAAACCAATCTTTAATTTCAAAAAGGATTTTTCTTGTCCTCTCCCAAATGAAGTTGGAATTCTTACGAATAACCCCGGTTAAAGGTGCGGCTAAGGTGCTGAAATTGGCACGAATCGACGGTAAAAAGCTTGCTAGTCCATGGAAACTCAGACTGGAGACATTCGTCGGACGGGCATTCTTGATGCCTTGATCTCTCTTGATCGACTCAAGACTCCGAGCTGACAACAAAACCTAAAAATACAACCTTGTTAGTGAGAAATCACATTCTTCAAATAGCGTACAAGGTTCTTTTCTCAATACTTCCAAACAGATTTAAATGTAAAATATTTCATACCAAATTTTTACTATAGATCAATATATCGTCGAAAGTATACTATGCAAAATCTACCAAAAAGGTCTTAAAACTGATTCATAGCCTCATGAATGTGCTTGGGGCGTTCGTAAGCCAAATGGCATAACGAGCCATTCGTAAAGCCCATGCTTCGTTTTGAACGCAGTCTTCCACTCATCTCCTCACGCATCCGTATTTGGTGATAACCGCTTAAGGTCGATTTTGAAAATAAACTCGCGCCACTTAGCTCGTCAACATATCATCCAATCGGGTATAGGAGACGATACTGATAGTTATTGTGTTTATAGCACGGCAGTCCACAGCACATCCTCCACGTTCCATCCTTCTTCGGAACTAGTAAAACAGGCACGGCGTATGGACTAAAGGCTTTCACCACATAGCCCTTCAAGGAGTTCATTTACTTGCTTGTATTCTTTCGTCTCTTCGGATTGCTCCGGTAAGCAGTCGGTTTGGAATTGCGGCTCCGCACAAGATCGATTTGGTGTTCAATTCCACGAATAGGTGGTAACCCACCGGGATTTCTCCGGGAATACTCTTGAAATTCGCAACACAGACAAAATAGAAGAAGGCAATTGTCATCAAATTCGTTAGTGCCAAGCAAGCTCTCCTTGTACAAAAGAACCAACAATGGTTGTTCAAAGCATCGATTTCGAACTTCCCTCTCTTTACAAAGAAATTCTTTTTTTCAATTCATCAACATTTCTTTTCTTGTCGAATCACTCTCTCTTTTTTTATCACTCATCTTTTTGTTTTTCTTCTTTCTTCACTCTTTTCTTTATTCTTTTCATTTTTGCTCTCTCTCGATTTTTCAATTTTCAATCGAACTCCTCATTTGGAGTTGATCTTCGTACACTTGTTCGATGATAACGGAGCTAGAGTCACCATTCGCCCATAGTTTGAAAGAGAATCGATGTGTAACCATCATGAATGCTCGCTTGTCCGAATTGCACGGACGTCCCAAAAGAAGATGCCCCGCATGCATCGGTAACACGTCGCACATCACTTCATCTTGATATTTCTGATGTGAATGAAATGAGCACTTGTTTGTTACCTCAATCTCCACCATCGTTAACCCATTGGAGTTTATACGGATGGGGATTTTGGTGGGGCCAATCCGAGTTCCCACATCAACGTACTAGCCACATTTGTACAACTTCCCCATCGATTACACGCAACAAATCTTACCTTTGCACTTGACATCGCGTAGGAAGATGTTTCGCGGTTGTGATCATTTCAGCACCTTGCAAAGTGAGACTTCTTTTCACAACCAAGATTTCTCCATTCTCGCTTGTCGATGTCTTCCTCTTCTTCGAGTTGTTCAACACCTCGTTCTCTTGTTCACTTTCGGATTCAATTTCTCCTCACTCGAACAAACACGCATTTCGGTTCGGCATTGGCTTGCAATGTGCCCCTTCCAAGACATTTGAAACATTTGATGTTCGGATCTATTTGGTTGGGCATCCCATCTTTCCTTACTCGATTCGCAATCGGTTTGTTAAATTTGGTAGCTCCACTTACTTCTTATTATTTCGACTCGGCAAGTCTCGTTTGTTGACCCTTGCCCCACTTAGTCGTAGAAGAAGTTTAGGAAAGAACGGAACGTACCTTTCTCTTTAAGTTTTTCAACCTTATGGCCATATGGACCATATCAATGACCTCGACATAAGGTGTAGCCCACAATATTTGCAATATCTGGTTAAGGCGGCGAGAATCGAGCCATGGTGGCTTCTCGATCTTTCCTCCACACGCGCGGATCATGGCCACTTCCATTCCTTGTAGTAACCTCACGTTCGTTGCCTTGAGTTAAGCTTTGGAGCTTTTGATGCAACTCCCGGTGATAGTAAGCAGGAAGAATCGCTTCTCATTATGGCTTTCCATTTCTGCCCATAGTAGACACGGGACGTTGCCATGCGTCTTCGGCTCATCGTGAGTGATCCCACCAATTATGGCTATCGAGAATTCTAAGCAGCTAACTTACTTTCTCTTCCGAGTAATTGTGGCACTCGAAAACTAACTCCACCTTCTTCCTCCATTCAAGATAGGCCTCGGATCCGACCTTCTTGAAAGCAGGAATCGCCATTTTAATGTTTTTTAAATCAACAATCGGTCCTCTCCGATCTCTGTCCCTGGTCCGTGTCGTGCCTGTCGCCGTTGCACTTGTCTCGAAGCTCGATCACTTTCAACGTCATT
>NW_024403016.1:0-29455 GCF_007990345.1 Gossypium hirsutum | reverse complement strand
TATTAAGGCACTTAATCAATGAGCACACTCTCGAGCCACATATCAGGATCCTCAGATAAGCCATGTAACAAGACACTTATCTGGGCTAAACAAGACACTCATAAGAGTTTTATTCGGGGAGCTCATAGAGCTTAACAGATAACTCCGAATAGTTAATATCAGAGAGCACCAGATAAGGTAATAGGGAGTTCAAGTGAGCTATATCAGGAAGCCCATAAGAGCTTATATCAGGAGCCCATAACAGATAACTCCACATTATATGCTGGATCACAACCGATCGAGTCATGTAACAGGACGATTACACAGAGTTGCGGTAGTGCGCAACACATGCAGAATCACTACCGATCAGGATGCTTACAGAACTATATAACAAGATTATAACACCCCGAACCCGAGACCGTCACCGGAGTCGAATACGAGGTGTTGACAGACTTTTAAAATTTTTTCCAGACACTGCCCAGTCTGAGTACTAGTCGCTTCAAAAATCATATCTTGAGTTTCACAACTGGAAAATCAGTTTTGTGATTTTTCCCTGAAACTAGACTCATGTCCCCACCTACGTATTTTTTTCTAGAATTTTTGGTCGGGCCAATTAGTACAGTTTATTAGTCAAAGTCTCCCATGTTACAGGGGTCGACTACACTGACCTCTTCCCATTACGACTGGGATATCTCTCTGCACAGAGCTTCAATACTGATGCCGTTTGTTTCTATGGAAACTAGACTCAGAGAGGAAACCATGCATATATGGTATGACCCCTAATTATCTCTGGTCAATTTATAGTGAATTTCCAAATGCGGAACAGAGAATCCAGAAACTGTTCTGGCCCCGTTCCACAAGAACCCGAATAACTCTTACTGTACTGTTCATATGATTGTTTCGTTACTTCCATATGAAAGTAGGTTCATCAAGGTTCGATTAAATAATTTATTCACTATTTAATTCCACTCCTACGAATTTTTGTGATTTTTCAAATCTACACCACTGTTGCTGTCAGCATCTGTTTTCAAGGTAAACTTTACCTATTTTGTGGTTACCATGGACCAACTAGGGTTTTGCCATACATAGGTCCACATGTGATCATAATTAGCCATTCCAATGGCTGATCATTAGCCCAACACTTCCATTTCAAACCATAGTCACATCGTGAAACCATATATACATACATAAACACAAATGGTCTAATGCCATACTCCACTTCTACGAGCCATTTTCGCATGGCTTTACACACATACATCACAATAAGAACTTAAACAACAGGGGGTAGTCCTATACACGCCATATCCAGAGTTCAACTAAAAGAGTACCAAAAGAGCTTTGATAGTGTAGATGACTTCGACTTCGCTGATCCCGAATCCGATAGCTGACGAACAAAATCTATAAAACAGAGAGCCAAAGCAACCGGGTAAGCATTTTAAGCTTAGTAAGTCTCAAGTAATGAAATCGGCTTTGACTACAGTATTACATTCACATAGCTAACTAATTCACTTTATTAACACACATTCTCATAATCATACTTACTTCACACTTCATCAACATATTTACACAAGGTATCAACCTTTCTAAAAGCCGAAAATTCGTTAGCCGATCACACGAATACTATTTAAAACGAATCGACTTTTCCAATGCACATGCAAACATAACTTATCGTTCGGGTTGGTCGAGCATATTTATTAAATTAGTTACAGCACAAAACGCTCACATTCAAACCCAAGTTTCTTCGGTATTTAACCGAATACAGCCGCAAACACATTTGCCTTCGGGTCTTAACCCGGACATATCAACTCGCATAATTGCCTTCGGGTCTTAGCCCGGATATATCATCCCGCATAATTGCCTTCGGGTCATAGCCCGGATATATCTACTCGCATAATTGCCTTCGGGTCTTAGCCCGGATATGTCAACTCGCATAATTGCCTTCGGGTCTTAGCCCGGATATATCAACTCGCATAATTGCCTTCGGGTCTTAGCCCGGATATATCAACTCGCATAATTGCCTTCGGGTCTTAGCCCGGATATAATCCAATGTTCATGCACACATATATCAATAATCATAACACATCCATATCATTTCTTCGTTACTAAGGCTCAAACACGAAACATTTATTAAACCTTTCAAATTTCGGCTCAGTAGCCACACACAAAGAGCATGATTTCAATTGGCTTTATAAGATAGTCTCTAAGCACATTCGACTATCCGTCATAGTATGACTATTCATTTCAATATAATTCAAGTAGGGTCATTACTCGAAGACTTACCTCAAATGTCGTCGAACGACTTCAACGGCTATTCAATTACTTTTTCCTTCCCTTTATCGGATCTAGTTCCCCCTTGCTCTTGAGCTTAACTTCAACAAAATTTAAAATAGTCATTAATCGACTATTCAAGTATTACTTTCAGAATAATATATATATTGATCCGACTTTCACACACATAGATTATAGTAAGCTTTATATTAATCAATAAATAATTCATCGGCAAACTTTCATTAATGTTTACAACAAAATCACTTATTCACTACGAGCTGTTTTCCTGAGCAGTAGTTACTAAATTACTTATAACTGGAGCTACTAGACTCCAAATCGCTTGCCGTTAATTTTCCCTGAATATAGACTCGTATATCTTCCACCCATAAAATTTTCAGAATTTTAGGCTTGGCCAATCAATACCAGATTTTTCTTAAAGTTTCCCCTGTTTCACTGTTTGACTATTCTGACCACTCTTCACTACGAATCCAATTTCTCACTTTATAGAATTCCAAATGTGTTGTATTTAATCTCATTTGAAACTAGACTCATTAAGGAGTCTAAGCATATAAATTTTATCTTATAACCATTTTTGTACAATTTATAATGATTTTCTAAAAACAGAACAGGGAATCCAGCAGTCATTTTGACTCAGCCCCACAATACTTCAAATATCTCTAGATCGGTAACTCTTTTGTTTCTATAGTTTCTTTTGTAAGAAAATAGACCCTTGAAGCTTTAATGACATAATTCACTCAGCTTCTAATTCAACTCCTACCAATTATGGCGATTTTCGAAAATTACCTTACTACTGCTGTCCCAAGTAGATTATTACCAATTCACCATTTATCATCAATGCCGCACACACAAATACATACATACTCCTATGTATATGAACCGTCTATAATTAATTTATAACCTATTCGGCCTTACTACTTAAACTTAGCCTTCATATGTAATTATATATTATGACTTAATACAACAATTTCATATAGGTTTCTTCTAAGCTAATAATAACCGAACCATTTAGTCAAGCTTAAGGCTGATTCTATTTTGTTCATATTAAGGTCACACCTCCCTTAAAAGAAATTCTAGCCTTCTTAACTTTAATTAGCTACTACCTATTCTTTAAACATTAAATACAATGCAATTAACATTTAAACCTTTATACCGAATTTGCTCACACAATAGTCCTTGACCGAAAGTTCTTAGACTCTAGCTACCCTAATGTCATTCCTTGAAACACATCCGAATATCACGTTCAACACCTCCCATCAACAAGTTAAAATTTCTCAAATTCAATTACTAGTGCTTTTATAAAACATAAACAAAAATACATTAAACATTATCTCCCCAAGAATCAATAGCATAACCGAATACATATATTTTTCTTTCTCCCTAAATTAGATTCGGCAATCCCATAAACCATATTAACCTTAACTTTCAAGCTAAAACAATTAACAATTTAACACATCCAACCTAACTATCCATCTAATGTCATCAAAACTTCTACTAAAAATTTTAAGTTCCTAGGCCGCAATTCAACCCTCATAAATAACCTAATTTCAATCCAAGATTCAAGTAAAATTTAAACCAATCCTCCAAATTATGCATACATTTTCAAGAGTGGCATAAAACATACCTTTTTGTATCAAAACACCTTAGCCGAAATTCAACAAGAGTTTTTCTTCTTTCTTTCTTCTAGTTTCGGCAATGGAGAAGTAAAGATGAAACACTTTGGTTTCTCCTCCCACTTCTCATATTTTATTTCCTTTAATTTCAATTATTAAATCATTTGTTAATACAAAATTATTTTAATTTTTGAATTAGTGGAGCATATTCTTTCCTTGGCCGGCCACCATGTTTATCATGGGTAAATTGACATGCAAAACCACTCCTTTCAATGCATGTACTGTTAGACCATTGTAAAATTAACCTCTCACTTTCCAACAAAGTTTCATATAAGTCCATATTAATAAATTCACATAAAGATGATCAAATTAATGCATGAAACTTTCACACATGCATTTACTCACATCATAAACACAGAATATAACTTTTAATTATTTATAAGACTCGGTTTAGCAGTCCCGAAACCACTTCCCGACTAGGGTCAGTTTTGGGCTGTCACAACTCTCCCCCACTTAAGAAATTTTCGTCCCCGAAAATCTTACCGGTGAATAGGTTTGGGTATCATTCTTTCATCGAGCCCTCAGTTTCCCAAGTAGCTTCCTCGATCCCGTGTTTGAGCCATAACACCTTAACTAACGGAACCCTTCTGTTTCGCAACTCTTTCACTTCACGAGCTAGGATACGAATCGGTTCTTCTTCATAACTCAAGTCAGATTGAATTTCAACTTCCGAGGGATTAATCACATGTGACGGATCGGATCTATAACGTCGAAGCATCGAAACATGAAAAACATTGTGAATCCTTTCAAGTTCAGGGGGTAAAATCAATCTATATGCCACTGGACCAATTCTTTCGGATATTTCATACGGCCCAATGAACCTCGGACTCAATTTGCCCTTACGGCTGAATCTGAGTACCTTTTTCCAAGGCGAAACCTTAAGAAACACTTTATCTCCAACCTGATATTCAATGTCTTTTCTTTTCAAATCCGCATACGACTTTTGACGATCTGTGGCTACCTTCAGACTTTCACGGATTACCTTTACTTTCTGCTCGGCATCTTTAATCAAATCAACTCCGAAAATTTTACTTTCACCGAGCTCGGTCCAAAACAATGGTGTACGGAATTTACGACCGTACAAAGCCTCGTAGGGTGCCATCTTAATACTTGATTGAAAACTATTGTTGTAAGCGAATTCAATCAAAGGTAAGTACCGTTCCCATGAACTACTGAACTCGAGGATGCAACATCTCAACATATCCTCAAGTATCTGAATTATCCGCTCGGATTGACCATCGGTTTGGGGGTGAAAAGCAGTGCTAAAATGCAGCTTGGTACCCAGAGCTTCTTGCAATTTCTTCCAAAATCGTGAGGTGAATCTCGGATCTCTATCCGACACGATAGAAACAGGTACCCCGTGTAATCTCACAATTTGATAAACGTACAATTCAGCTAGTTTATCCAATGAAAAATCCGTACGTACGGGGATGAAATGAGCCGACTTAGTCAGTCTATCAACAACAACCCATATCGCATCCTTCTTACTTGCTGACAAGGGCAGTCCGGACACAAAGTCCATTGTGACTCGATCCCATTTACACTCGGGTATCATGATCGGCTGGAGTAATCCTGAAGGCACTTGATGTTCCGCTTTCACTTGTTGACATATTAAACATCTCGAAACAAAGTCGGAGATGTCCCGTTTCATACCATGCCACCAAAATTGACGTTTCAAATCGTTGTACATTTTCGTACTCCCCGGGTGAATTGACATTCGGCTACAATGGGCTTCGTTCAGAATCATCGAAATGAGTTCCGAATTCCTTGGAACACACAACCGATTTCTGAACCTCAAACAATCATCGTCATCAATTTGAAACTCTGATCCCTCGTTCAGAAAACACTTAGCCCGTTTTGCAACCAATTCATCATCGACTTTCTGAGCTTCACGAATTTGGTGAGTCAATAATGGTTTAGCTTTTAATTCAGCTACTAACACATTGTCTGGTAGAACAGACAAATGCACGTTCATCGCTCGCAAAGCAAACAATGACTTCCGGCTTAAGGCGTCCGCAACCACGTTAGCCTTTCCCGGGTGGTAATCAATAACAAGCTCGTAATCTTTCAACAACTCAAGCCAACGTCTTTGTCGCAGATTCAAGTCTCGTTGAGTCATCAAATATTTGAGACTTTTGTGGTCCGAAAATACATGGCACTTCTCACCAAACAGATAATGTCGCCATATTTTTAAAGCAAATACGATGGCAGCTAGTTCGAGATCATGGGTCGGATAATTCCTCTCGTGTGGCTTCAATTGTCTCGACGCATAGGCCACGACTCGACCTTCTTGCATCAATACGCAACCCAACCCAAGTAGGGATGCGTCACTATAAATGACAAACTCTTTACCTGATTCGGGTTGCACCAAAATTGGAGCTTCAGTCAAATGAGTTTTCAGTTGGTCGAAACTTTTCTGACATTTCTCCGTCCACTCGAACCTAACATCCTTTTTAAGTAGCTTCGTCATTGGTGTGGCTATCATCGAGAAACCCTTCACAAATCGTCGGTAATAACCGGCGAGCCCCAAAAAGCTCCGAACTTCAGTAACATTTCTCGGAGGTTTCCAGTCAAGTATGGCTGAAATTTTGTTCGGGTCAACTCGAATACCCGATGCGGATACCACATGACCCAAGAAGCTAACCTCTCTTAACCAGAACTCACACTTACTGAACTTAGCATATAACTGCTTATCCCGTAAAATTTGCAACACTAGTCTCAGGTGCTCAGCATGTTCGGTCTCATCTCTTGAATAGACCAAGATGTCATCAATGAACACAACTACGAACCGATCCAAATATGGTCTGAAGATCCGATTCATCAAATCCATAAATACTGCCGGGGCATTAGTGAGCCCAAACGGCATCACTAAGAATTCGTAGTGACCGTACCTCGTTCTGAAAGCAGTTTTGGGTACGTCTGAATCTCGAATCCGCAACTGATAATAACCCGATCTCAAATCTATTTTTGAGAACACTGAGGCCCCCTTTAGTTGATCAAACAAATCATCGATACGCGGTAATGGATATTTATTCTTTATCGTCACTTTATTCAGTTGACGATAGTCAATGCACAACCTCATGGTTCCGTCCTTCTTTTTCACGAACAATACTGGTGCACCCCAAGGTGAGAAACTTGGCCGAGCGAAACCTCTATCCGTCAATTCTTGCAGCTGAGCTTTCAACTCTTTTAACTCAGTTGGTGCCATACGATACGGAGCTATCGAAATCGGCGTAGTCCCAGGTACAAGCTCAATACCAAACTCTATCTCCCGAACAGGTGGTAAACCCGGCAATTCTTCAGGAAAAACATCCGGGTATTCACAAACCACCGGCACAGATTCAGGTTTCCTTTCTAGTTCTTGGTCATCCAGTACATACGCAAGGTATGCTTCGCACCCTTTTCTTACATATTTCTGGGCCAACATTGAGGATATTACAGCTGGCAACCCATCCAAGTCCGTAGACTCAACTCGGATTACTTCGTTATTTGCACACCTCAAATCAATAGTCTTGCTTTTGCAATTCACAACCGCATCATGCACGGTCAACCAATCCAACCCAAGGATAACATCAAATTCATCAAACGGCAAAAGCATCAAGTCCGCTGGAAAACAGGAACCTCGAATTGCTAGGGGACATTTCTTACACACTTTGTCGACAAGCACGTAACGACCCAAGGGATTTGACACCCGAATTACAAACTCAGTAGACTCAATAGGTAAAGTCTTACTGGATGCTAAGGTTTCACATATGTAAGAATGAGTAGAACCGGGGTCAATCAAAGCAATTACATTAGTATCAAAGAGAGTAAAAGTACCGGTAATAACATCAGGCGAAGAAGCATCCTCGCGGGCACGTATAGCATATGCTCTAGCAGGTGCACGAGCCTCGGATCTGGTCGTAGCATCTCTAGATCCTCTCTGACCACCACTAGCATTGCCCGTATTTCTAGATGGTCTACCTCGAGCAGTGGTAGCACCCGGTTTCCCACTCTGATTTACATTCTGTTCAGACAGCCTCGGACGAAACACATTCCCGAGCGTATCTACTAAGTCTAACAAATTTTCGCTCGTAATCAGTAACTGACATAGAACCTTGCTTAAGCTCAAGAAATTCCTTCCGTTTTTGATCAACAAATCTCTGACTGATATACTTTTTCCGAAACTCAGTTTGGAAAAACTCCCAAGTTACTTGCTCCCGGGGCACGACAGAAGTCAGAGTACTCCACCAATAGTAGGCTGAATCACGTAGCAAGGAGATAGCACACTTTAGGCATTCATCGGGTGTACAAGATAGCTCATCGAGTACCCGGATAGTGTTGTCCAACCAAAATTCAGCTTGCTCGGCATCGTCGCTATCCGTAGCTTTAAATTCAGTAGCCCCATGTTTTCGGATTCTATCAACTGGGGGCTTATTTGACCTTATTTGGTCAGTTACCGGAGGTATTGTAGGTGCGGGGGTGGTGTTTGTCGGGAATGGAGGTTGTGGAACAGCCGTGTTAGTTCGAATGTATTGGTTGAACCAATCATTCATCACGCTATAGAAAGCTTGTCTAGCTTCATCATTCGGGTTACTCGCATTAGGTTGAGAGTCCACCGGCGCTGTCCCTTGTGCGGGAGCAGGCGCTACACTCTCAAGATCATCAGCTACCGCTCGGTCGGGATTGGGATCCATTACTATAAATAAACACATTTGCAAATGTCAGAAATCACCACATTATCAATTAATCACATAAAATGGCATGTATAGCTAGACCCCAACACATTACGGTAGTCCTAGAATCGACTAAACCGTAGCTCTGATACCAATCAATTATAACACCCCGAACCCGAGACCGTCACCGGAGTCGAATACGAGGTGTTGACAGACTTTTAAAAATTTTTCCAGACACTGCCCAGTCTGAGTACTAGTCGCTTCAAAAATCATATCTTGAGTTTCACAACTCGAAAATCAGTTTTGTGATTTTTCCCTGAAACTAGACTCATGTCCCCACCTATTTATTTTTTTCTAGAATTTTTGGTCGGGCCAATTAGTACAGTTTATTAGTCAAAGTCTCCCATGTTACAGGGGTCGACTACACTGACCTCTTCCCATTACGACTTGGATATCTCTCTGCACAGAGCTTCAATACTGATGCCGTTTGTTTCTATGGAAACTAGACTCAGAGAGGAAACCATGCATATATGGTATGACCCCTAATTTTCTCTGGTCAATTTATAGTGAATTTCCAAAGGCGGAACAGAGAATCCAGAAACTGTTCTGGCCCCGTTCCACAAGAACCCGAATAACTCTTACTGTACTGTTCATATGATTGTTTCGTTACTTCCATATGAAAGTAGGTTCATCAAGGTTCGATTACATAATTTATTCACTATTTAATTCCACTCCTACGAATTTTTGTGATTTTTCAAATCTACACCGCTGTTGCTGTCAGCATCTGTTTTCAAGGTAAACTTTACCTATTTTGTGGTTACCATGGACCAACTAGGGTTTTGCCATACATAGGTCCACATGTGATCATAATTAGCCATTCCAATGGCTGATCATTAGCCCAACACTTCCATTTCAAACCATAGTCACATCGTGAAACCATATATACATACATAAACACAAATGGTCTAATGCCATACTCCACTTCTACGAGCCATTTTCGCATGGCTTTACACACATACATCACAATAAGAACTTAAACAACAGGGGGTAGTCCTATACACGCCATATCCAGAGTTCAACTAAAAGAGTACCAAAAGAGCTTTGATAGTGTAGATGACTTCGACTTCGCTGATCCCGAATCCGATAGCTGACGAACAAAATCTATAAAACAGAGAGCCAAAGCAACCGGGTAAGCATTTTAAGCTTAGTAAGTCTCAAGTAATGAAATCGGCTTTGACTACAGTATTACATTCACATAGCTAACTAATTCACTTTATTAACACACATTCTCATAATCATACTTACTTCACACTTCATCAACATATTTACACAAGGTATCAACCTTTCTAAAAGCCGAAAATTCGTTAGCCGATCACACGAATACTATTTAAAACGAATCGACTTTTCCAATGCACATGCAAACATACCTTATCGTTCGGGTTGGTCGAGCATATTTATTAAATTAGTTACAGCACAAAACGCTCACATTCAAACCCAAGTTTCTTCGGTATTTAACCGAATACAGCCGCAAACACATTTGCCTTCGGGTCTTAACCCGGACATATCAACTCGCATAATTGCCTTCGGGTCTTAGCCCGGATATATCATCCCGCATAATTGCCTTCGGGTCATAGCCCGGATATATCTACTCGCATAATTGCCTTCGGGTCTTAGCCCGGATATGTCAACTCGCATAATTGCCTTCGGGTCTTAGCCCGGATATATCAACTCGCATAATTGCCTTCGGGTCTTAGCCCGGATATATCAACTCGCATAATTGCCTTCGGGTCTTAGCTCGGATATAATCCAATGCTCATGCACACATATATCAATAATCATAACACATCCATATCATTTCTTCTTTACTAAGGCTCAAACACGAAACATTTATTAAACCTTTCAAATTTCGGCTCAGTAGCCACACACAAAGAGCATGATTTCAATTGGCTTTATAAGATAGTCTCTAAGCACATTCGACTATCCGTCATAGTATGACTATTCATTTCAATATAATTCAAGTAGGGTCATTACTCGAAGACTTACCTCAAATGTCGTCGAACGACTTCAACGGCTATTCAATTACTTTTTCCTTCCCTTTATCGGATCTAGTTCCCCCTTGCTCTTGAGCTTAAGTTCAACAAAATTTAAAATAGTCATTAATCGACTATTCAAGTATTACTTTCAGAATAATATATATATTGATCCGACTTTCACACACATAGATTATAGTAAGCTTTATATTAATCAATAAATAATTCATCGGCAAACTTTCATTAATGTTTACAACAAAATCACATATTCACTACGAGCTGTTTTCCTGAGCAGTAGTTACTAAATTACTTATAACTGGAGCTACTAGACTCCAAATCACTTGCCGTTAATTTTCCCTGAATATAGACTCGTATATCTTCCACCCATAAAATTTTCAGAATTTTAGGCTTGGCCAATCAATACCAGATTTTTCTTAAAGTTTCCCCTGTTTCACTGTTTGACTATTCTGACCACTCTTCACTACGAATCCAATTTCTCACTTTACAGAATTCCAAATGTGTTGTATTTAATCTCATTTGAAACTAGACTCATTAAGGAGTCTAAGCATATAAATTTTATCTTATAACCATTTTTGTACAATTTATAATGATTTTCTAAAAACAGAACAGGGAATCCAGCAGTCATTTTGACTCAGCCCCACAATACTTCAAATATCTCTAGATCGGTAACTCTTTTGTTTCTATAGTTTCTTTTGTAAGAAAATAGACCCTTGAAGCTTTAATGACATAATTCACTCAGCTTCTAATTCAACTCCTACCAATTATGGCGATTTTCGAAAATTACCTTACTACTGCTGTCCCAAGTAGATTATTACCAATTCACCATTTATCATCAATGCCGCACACACAAATACATACATACTCCTATGTATATGAACCGTCTATAATTAATTTATAACCTATTCGGCCTTACTACTTAAACTTAGCCTTCATATGTAATTATATATTATGACTTAATACAACAATTTCATATAGGTTTCTTCTAAGCTAATAATAACCGAACCATTTAGTCAAGCTTAAGGCTGATTCTATTTTGTTCATATTAAGGTCACACCTCCCTTAAAAGAAATTCTAGCCTTCTTAACTTTAATTAGCTACTACCTATTCTTTAAACATTAAATACAATGCAATTAACATTTAAACCTTTATACCGAATTTGCTCACACAATAGTCCTTGACCGAAAGTTCTTAGACTCTAGCTACCCTAATGTCATTCCTTGAAACACATCCGAATATCACGTTCAACACCTCCCATCAACAAGTTAAAATTTCTCAAATTCAATTACTAGTGCTTTTATAAAACATAAACAAAAATACATTAAACATTATCTCCCCAAGAATCAATAGCATAACCGAATACATATATTTTTCTTTCTCCCTAAATTAGATTCGGCAATCCCATAAACCATATTAACCTTAACTTTCAAGCTAAAACAATTAACAATTTAACACATCCAACCTAACTATCCATCTAATGTCATCAAAACTTCTACTAAAAATTTTAAGTTCCTAGGCCGCAATTCAACCCTCATAAATAACCTAATTTCAATCCAAGATTCAAGTAAAATTTAAACCAATCCTCCAAATTATGCATACATTTTCAAGAGTGGCATAAAACATACCTTTTTGTATCAAAACACCTTAGCCGAAATTCAACAAGAGTTTTTCTTCTTTCTTTCTTCTAGTTTCGGCAATGGAGAAGTAAAGATGAAACACTTTGGTTTCTCCTCCCACTTCTCATATTTTATTTCCTTTAATTTCAATTATTAAATCATTTGTTAATACAAAATTATTTTAATTTTTGAATTAGTGGAGCATATTCTTTCCTTGGCCGGCCACCATGTTTATCATGGGTAAATTGACATGCAAAACCACTCCTTTCAATGCATGTACTATTAGACCATTGTAAAATTAACCTCTCACTTTCCAACAAAGTTTCATATAAGTCCATATTAATAAATTCACATAAAGATGATCAAATTAATGCATGAGACTTTCACACATGCATTTACTCACATCATAAACACAGAATATAACTTTTAATTATTTATAAGACTCGGTTTAGCAGTCCCGAAACCACTTCCCGACTAGGGTCAGTTTTGGGCTGTCACAAAGATGCTCAAGAGGCCTATATTAGGATTACTCGTCCGAGCTATATTTTGTCCGCAACATATGCAAGGCCTCATGTAATATGTGAAATCACATATATCCATCAAATTTCATTATTCAAACAGAACCTGTAACACTCCTAACCCGTATCCGTCGCCGGAACAAGGTTACGGAGCATTGTCGAAACTTTCAAAACATTTAAAAATAAGTCATTTCAATCACTGTTCTTTTTCGAGATTATTCATAACGTCCCTTAAATGGACCCTTGAGGCCCAATATGAGCATTAGAATCGAGTCGAGACTTAATTGGAGACTCTAAAACTTTTTCGCAAAATTTCAAAAAATTTCCAAGTTATAAGGCACACACGCCCGTGTAGTTCGAGGGACACGTCAGTGTGACCTTGGGACACGGCTGTGCTACAGGCCATGTTTGACTCCGTGTAACTCTCTGACTTGTGCATACGGCCGCGCCACTCGCACGTGTGGTAGGTCGTGTGGTTAATTAATTCAATTCAAAATTAGGTGCAGGTTTCACACGGCCAAGACACACGCCCGTGTTCTAGGCTGTGTAGCACACATGGCTGAGAGACAAGCCCGTGTCTCTGCCCGTGTGCTCAATTCTGAGCATTCTATTTCTAGAATCTAAAGTGCAGGGGACACACGGTCTAGCTACACGCCCATGTACTTTGTTGTGTGTCACACACGATCTAGACACACGCCAATGTGTCTGCCCGTGTGGACAAAATAAAACCATTCCTAGCTTCATTTCTCACCCAAAATCACACCCATGACCTACACTTGAATCACACATCCAAATACCAACCATTTCAAGCATTCAAATCAAGCAAATTCCATCATTCATTATAGCATATGATTTCATGCATACATGTTTATAATCTTAAATTAGTTAAGTCCTCAAGTTAAACATAGTTTGATCAACTACTTAACATATATGTAGCTACCATAGTTTGACATTACAAGTATATTAAAACAAACCATTACTAGCCATTCCAATAGCTAGATTACAAGCATCATTTACATTTACATGCCAATATGGCCTATATATCATACACATGCCATTACAACCATAATTGATTTACCATATTGTACTGACATTGGCCGATGGATAGTGTGAGTGATCTCCTCCAAGCTTCCAATCCAACGAGCTTCCGATTTACTATAAAACAGGGAAATAAAACTAAGTAAGCATAAAATGCTTAGTAAGTTCATATAACATGGTACTTAACTTACCATTCATTCTATTTTGAGGTAACTATGTAAGGCATATTCAATCAATTTGACCTCAAGCCCTACACATATCCTCATTGCCCTTGTTAGTCATATATTCCATAATAACATCAAAACATATATGGGCTCAACAACAATCAAGTTTTCATGCACATATGTTTTCCACAACATGTATTCATTGAATATGTATAAATCATATCCTTATATTACAAGTATAATTTCATAATAGTTCATCTCGAGTTCAAATTATTTCATGTCAGAACTTTACTCATATCATTCGAAACATCAAGGTTACACGAGTAGTAGTACACTCAAGGTGTACAAGCCTATAACCAAGGATGAACTTTCTCATCAAACAATTTCCATGTACAAATATCATCATCTCATACTTTCATATATTACTTTTCATGTATTATCATTTTCTTGTATTTTAGACGAATGCGTGTAATAACTCATTTTATAATTTGTATCTTCTCATGTCTGGAATTGTCACCCATTGAATTTATTCAGAATATCAATGGATACGCATGTAATACACTCAACGTGTACGAATTAGGATCCGTCAATTCATGTCCACCCATAAGGTACTATATCAGAGAGTACACTCTCGAGCCACACATGTATACAACAGGATTACCAGTCCAGGCTAAATCATTTTTATGACATATGCTCTAAGGAGCTTGATCTGGATTACCAGTCCGGGCTAAATATAATCCATAACATATGCTTGAGAGGACTTATATCAAGATTACCTGCCAGGGCTAAATCCTTTCTGTAATGAGGTCAATAGGATTACTTGTCCGGGCTAAATCCTGTCAGCAACAAATGCAGGACCTTATTCATTTCGGGTAATCACATATCCATCGATTTTCCATTTATTCAACCGGGATTTGAACATTTTTCTCAGGCATTATCGGGCATGTGATCATTTCAAACATTTATAACATTCATATAATTCAAATAAACACATTCCACATTCATTTCAAGCATATAAGTAACATTCTTATCGTTTATCCTTTATCATTTATCGGACATTATCATTTACTTTAAACATTTTTATTTATCGGGCTTGATTGGATATGTAATCATTTCACATATTTATGACATTCATACAATTTACATAAACACAATCAATGCAAGCATGTAAATAAACATAATTTAGTTACACGAACTTACTCGACAATGTTCGTGTACGTAAAATCCACTAATTTGACATTTTTCCTCTTTTCCTCGTTCTAGCTCTGAATTTGGTTTACATCAATTTCTCATATTTCATACTCATTTGGACTCAGTTTACATCCTAGGCACAATTATCATTTTGCCCCTAACTTTTCCATAAATTTCCATTTCGTCCCTAGGCTTGGAAAATAAAATTTGTGCAATTTACTCCCTATTCCAAGCCTAACCAAAATCCCATTACAAAATTTACAGCACATGTATTCATAAAAATTCAGCATTTTTCTTCAATTTCACAACTTTACATTTTAGTCCCTAAATCATGTTTTCATCAAAAATCACTTTGTAAAAGTTATTTATCTACCAACAACCTTTCATTTTCTACCATAAATTTCTAATTTTCAGCATATACATCCATGGCCCATTTTCTATACTTTGATCTCAAATTGATCCCCCAAATAGATAGATTAAGCTATCCCTATTTAAAAAATGTCAAAATTACTAAAAACGGGCCAAGAAAACTTACCCAATTTAGCCATGAAAGTTTCATCTCTCTCTCCTAGGGTTTCCATGTATTTTTTGGGAAGAAAATGAGAAAAATAAAAGGATATTACTTTTTATCATCTTTTAATTAATTAAATTATTTCACTTTCCAATTTAGTCCTTGCTCTTTTTCTAAATTTCCATGGATGAGTCACTATAATATCTACATACTTTTCTTTAATGGTCTAATTACCATATAAGGACCTTAATTTTTTAATTCCATAGCTATTTGATCCTTCTACTACTAGAATCCAACTTTTGCATTTTATGCGATTTAGTCCTTCTCGTAATTAAGCACATAATCGATAAAATTTTCTTATCAAAATTTTCACATGAAATTTCTATCATATTATGAACCATATAATAAAATAAAAATAAATTTTATTTTCGGCTCAGATTTGTGCTCCCGAACCACTATTCTGATTTCACCGAAATTAGGCTGCTACAGAACCTAACATCTTATGAACATTTCCGAGCATGTGATCATTTCATATATTTATAACATTCATATAAATCACATAAAAATATATCATACTCAATCCAAATACAACTTTCAATTGAAACATATTAACATGTATAATTTAGTTACACGAACTTACCTCGACACTTGTTTATGTATGAAAACCTACTAATCCGAAACTTTTTCTTTTCCTCGATCTAACTTCTTATTTGAGTTTTCTGGATCTACATAAATGAATTTAATCATCAATTTATCACATTTCACTTTCTATTGAATTCAATTTGCATCCTACGCAAAATTACAATTTTACCCCTAAAGTTTTCGTAAATTCTAATTTTGTCCTTAGGCTCGGAAATGAAATTCATGCAATTTAATCCTTATTCCAAGCTAACTGAAAATTTTCATATAACATTTACTGAACATGCATTTCACCAAATTCAAATTTTTCCATAACTTTTACATCTTTACAATTTAGTCCTTAAATCATAATTTCATCAAAATTCACTTTGTTAAAGTTGTTTACTTATCAACAACCTTTCATTTTCTACCATAAATTTCTAATTTTCAGCATATTCATCCATGGAAAAATTTCTATACTTTGATAACTTCTCAAATTAATCCCCAAAATAGATAAATTAAACTATCTCAATCTCAAAAATATAAAAATTACTAAAAACGGGATAAGTAAACATGCCTAATTAAGCCAAGAAAGTATACTTTCTCTTTCCTAGGGTTTCCACGTATTTTGGTAATGAAGATGATATAAAATGATAATATTAAACATTTGTTTAATTTATCATTTTTTATTTATTTTTATTTCCAATTTAGTCCTTAGCCTTTTCCAATTTTTCCAGGAATGAATCACCAAAAATATCTACTAACTTTTCTTTAATGGTCTAATTCCATACAAGGACCTCAAGTTTTGAATTCCATAATTATTTAATCCTTCTAGCTACTAGAATTCAACTTTTGCATTCTATGCAATTTGGTCCTTTCCATAATTAAACACATAATCGATAAATTTTTCTTATCAAAATTTTCATATAATATTCCTATCGCAATACGGATCAGGCAATAATATTAAAATAAATTTTACTTCTGGCTTGGATTTGTGGTATCGAAACCACTGTTCCGATTTCACTAAAAAAGGGATGTTACAATAGAAGTTATTACTAAAGTAGGGACTAAATCAAGCATACAAACATAGTTTAATATCAAGCATGATTAAGGACCAATCTGAAAATTTTTAAAACTTTGGAACTAGGTATCGATACCAAAGTAAAAAAACTAATACTTTTATGGTAGTAAACTTTGGACCAATCTACGGTTCTGGCATTTTGCCATTTTCAAAAAATTGGTCATTTTGTCAAGTACGACACCTTTGTACATGGTATCGATACTTTTACCCAGATGGTCAAAATCACAAATTTAAAAGTTCATTTCATTCCCAAATTTATATCTTAGCTAATAGATACATATAGGTACACAAATAACGTGCAAAGAACTCATTCAGTTAATTACAAACATACAACCAATATGCCACAATTGGCACCTCAATCCAATAATTCAAATTTAAACATAATACCATATTCAAAACAATCCAATATGCCCTTCAAGTAAGCTCAAAACAATTAACATAACATACCTTATTTAACTATATATAACACCTTATAATAATGATTCAAAATCAACCATTCAAACATGCACAATACCTTACCAAATTCATTCAAACCTATCATATACATACCATTCAGTTACTATGACACCTTGAAGAAGAATGTACTGACTTTTATGTCACAACACAGGTCCTAATGTGTCACGACATTGGCTCTGGATGGAAAGTAATAACGAGTCAGGGGCATTTTAACCCGTACAATCCAACTTTATGCTCAGGAACGTCAGCTAAACCTAGGGCTAAGGACGACGACTACTTCAAGTCTATAAATAGGCTCTTTTGGCACATGTTATAGACAGCAATTATGTAACACCCCTAACCTATCTCCGTTGTCGGATTAAGGTTACAGACTGAACAAATAGAAATCATTTAACAACACCTTATTTTAATAACTTAAATATACCATAAACCATTCATTCTCAAGCATGCTATCCTTAAATTGAGCCCTCAAGGCCCTAAAATAGCTTAGAAATAGTTCGAGACTAATTTGAAACAAAATGGAAAGTTTAGGAAAAAGTAGCAAAAATTGGAAACCGGGGTCACATGGCCATGAGGCCAGGCTGTGTGGAATCGTCCCAGGCCATGTAACTTTCAAACAAGGCACACATGGTTGTGTCCCAGCCCGTGTCCTCACCCGTGTAACTCACTGAGTAGGGTCACATGCCCGTGTGCCAGGCCGTGCAACACTTTGAGTTGCCCCACACGCCTGTGTACCAGGCCATGTGCTAGGCCATGTAATTCACTGACTTAAACCTTAATAAATCCTTAGATGACACATAGCTATGTCGCCAGGCCATGTGCCTTACACAACTATGTCACACACCCGTGTTCCAAGCTGTATGAACCCAAAATTTACCTAAAATCAAGCTATTTCAAAACTATTTCATGAATAAATTTTCAAACTATTTAAGCATACATTCAAGGGGTTTCAACACCATCCAAACTTGCATAAACATACCATTTCGAACATCCTAAATCACCGAACCAATATTCCATCCAAAGACACGACGATATACCAAAACATCAACTAATAAAACTTGCCATCTTACCAAACATAAATACCTAATTCAAGCACCTCATCAATGATATCACATTTACCACTTTCAAGCTATTCAAAACATACTATAAAGAGCCTTATAAACATGCATAATAAGGTAACCACAATGACATAATTTTCTAAGGCATCAATGGTAACAAATCAACATAACTTTCAAAACTTATACATGCCAAAGCACCATTAACACATTCACCATAATACCATTACAAAACACTCTATACATGCCATTATAAACCTTGGCCAAAATGCTCAAAAACTACTGAATTGACTGTTGGATAGTGTGATAGGTCTCCTACAAGTTTCCCAACCGATCGAGCTTCCAATAATCTATAAAACAACGTAAGGAACTACATAAGCAACGAGTGCTTAGTAAGCTCGTATAAACATAAACATAACTTACCATTTCAATAATAGAATACATAGATTAAACACAATTCAACATCAATGCCATAAGCTTGGCAAAGCCTAATCAACATCACCATCTCACAAGTTAGTATGTCTATCCATAACATAAATGAAATCAACCATAAGATATGTAAATTTACATATATACAACATCATTTAGTTCATGAATCCTTTCATTAAGTTATGATTCAATACATTGGCATAATTACCATTTTGTTCCTTTTTTCTTGCCCATTGAAGCATCTAGAATTACGTCGGAAGCATGAGAAAGCTCACACAAAGTGTGCCTTTACATATAACCATAACATTTCCTTTACATCAAAGCTCGTATGAGCTGTGCAATAGGCCTGCTCACACAAGCTATGGGTCAAACTGTAAGCTACAAGATTTGCTCACACGAGCTGTGGAGAATCTACAACAAATCTAGGACCTCAGCCATCAATGAGACATTCAAGACCTGAACCCTAAACATGAAATCCCTAATGGCATGTCATTCATATCCTAAGAATTCTTAAGGTTCAACTGAGAATCAATATCCTTCAATTCGTCATAGCATTGATAAGTTTATATATTGATTGATTTATATCAAATGACATAACAAACATTCAATTTAAACAATGACTAAGCGATTACAATTCATACGAACTTATCTTGATAACTAGGGCGTAATAGTTTAATCGAACTAGTCTGAAGCTTTCGTTTTTCCTCAATCTAAGTCTGAACATGGTTTATCTTGATCTAAATAGATGATTTTAATCAATTAAGTACTTCTAGAATTCAATTTAATCCACATTTCATATTTATGCTAAATTATCAATTTGCCCCTAACATTTTAACTTTTCACAATTTAGTCTTTAAGCTCATAATTTGAAATCTAACCATTTTAATCTTCCATACAAGCTACCTGAATTTCTTAGGCACTCACACCAACCCACTTAAACCATTATTTTAGAAATTTAACATGAAATTTTACTATTTTCACAAATAAATCCCCAAATGCAATTTCATCAAAAATCACTTAACAAAACTTGTTTATTTTTCAACAAGAATTCATAATTTATCAATTAACATCAGAACTCCTGCAAAAGCAGTCATGGTAAGTCCCTCAACCTTTAAATATTTTACAAATTAACCCCCATGTTAGCTAGATTAAGCTAAAACTGACTTTAAAACATAAAAATCATTAAAAACTGGATTGAAATCACATACCATGCAAGGTTGGAAGCTTTAGCGAACCTTTCTTGTAACAATCTGTTTTCAGTGAAATCAGAATTGTGGTTTTGGGACCACAAATCTAATGAGAAAATTTTATTTTATTATTATTCTAATGTGTAAGGAATGTTAGTAAAGTTGTATAAAAATTTTGTTAAGAAATTTTGACGTTTGCATGCTTAATTAAGTGAAAATTACTAAATCATCAAAGGTGTAAAAGTATAGTTCCTTAAGTTAAATGTAACAATTAGTGATGAAAATTTAAAGGAAAGGGATTTATATGGTAATCAGATCATTATTATTATTAGTGGACAAAGATGGGCATGAAATTTATGTTTTATTTAGTTTAAATTAAAGGTTAGTAAAGTAATTTAATAAATAAGTAAAGTAAAATAACCTAATATGAAATTATCATCTTCTTTAGTTGGATGTTTCCACTGAAATTAAGAGAAAGAAAACCTCCATTGTTACACCTTGAACATTTGGCTAGCTCCCTCCTTGCATATTAAGATAAAACTCGTACGGATTTGGATCAGGGAAAAGTGAAAGCCTCGGATTGATCTACTACATTTTTATGCTTTGTTTGTCGAGGTAAGTTCATATGATTAAATAATGTTTTAATGTTATATTTATTTATATGTTAATGTGTTATTTTCCATGTAATTAAATGATGAAAATACAACGATGTCAAGACAGTTATCGAGCCTTTTTTGAATTTTAGGAATATGTAGATACGAATGACATGTCATTAGGGTTTCTATGTTTTGGGTGCTTGTAACACCCCGAACCCGAGACCGTCACCGGAGTCGAACACAAGGTGTTAACAAACTTTAAAAATTTTCCAGACACTGCCAATCTGCGTAATAGTCGCTTTAAAAATCATATCTTGAGTTCAGAAACTCGGAATCCAGTTCCGTAAATTTTCCCTGAAACTAGACTCATATGCCCATCTACATATTTTTTCTAGAATTTTTGGTTGGTCCAATTAGTACAGTTTATTAGTCAAAGTCTCCCATGTTACAGGGATCGACTACCCTGATCTTTGTGCATTACGACTTGGATATCTCCCCGTACATGGCTTCAATACTGATGCTGTTTGTTTCTATAGAAACTAGACTCAGAGAGGAATCTATACATATATTGCTTGACTCCTAATTGTCTCTGGTTAATTTATAATGAATTTCCAAAGTCGGAACAGGGAATCCAGAAACCGTTCTGGCCCTGTCTCACGAGAACCTGAATATCTCTTAACATACTGTCCATATGATCGTTTCGTTACTTTCCTATGAAAATAGATTCATCAAGGTTCGTTTACATAATTTATTCATTATTTAATTCCAATCCTACTATTTTTAGTGATTTTCCAAATCTACATCACTGCTGCTGCCAGCATCTGCCTTTAAGGTAGACTTTACCTATTTCATAGTTTCCATGATTCAACTAGCCCTTTTTGCATAAGTAACACAATTTATGATAGTGATTAACCATTCCCATGGCCAATCCTTGTCAAGCCTATCCACACCTCTCAATAACCATATCCATACCAAATGATTAAAACATTACACTCAAACATATATAAGCCATTTTCGCATGGCTATCCGAAATTATACAAGTCCAAAGGGTCCATGACCCACAACAAACGGGTAGTCCTATACATGCCATTTCGAAGTTCAACCAAAATTGTACCAAAAGGGGGCTTTGATAGTGTGGGCGACTTCGACTTCAAGATCCCGAGTCCGATAGCTGGAGAACCAAAATCTATAAAACAGAGGAGCATGAAACGGAGTAAGCAATTTATGCTTAGTAAGTTTTGAGCAAGGAATTCCAGCACAACAAAAGTATAGCATTCATATAGCTAAACGGATAATTTCATATGCACAAATTTTCGATATCATACTTGCTTCACATTACCAACCCTTATGTACATACACAAAAGATCAACTTAGCCAAAGGCCGGTAGCTCGTTTATCAACTGAGCGAATACTTATTTGTAAGGGCTCAACTAAATTCAAGCACATACGAAACATACCTCAATGTTGGGATGTTTCTAGAGTATTAACTGAAATTTTTACAGCAAGATCATTCATTCCCAAACCACGTACCTTCGGAATTTAACCGGATATAGCTCCTCGTTCAAATGCCTTCGGGACATAGCCCGGTTATAGTAACTCGCACAAATGCCTTCGGGACTTAACCCGGATTTAGTAACTCGCACAAATGCCTTCGGGACTTAACCCGGATTTAGTAACTCGCACCAATGCCTTCGGGCTTAGCCCGGAATTAGTATCTCGCACAAATGCCTTCGGATCTTAGTCCGGATATGGTCACTTAGCACAAAGCCTTCGGGACTTAGCCCGGACATCATTCAAATAACCATGCACATTTAACAATAAATCATGGCACATTCGTATTTCATTTTCGTTAGCAAAACTCAAACACAAGACACTTATCATTCTTGTAATTTCGGCTCAATAGCCACACACAAAGAGCATGATTTTGATTTGCTTAAAACATGATCTAATCAAATCTTAATTTAAGCTCTCTTACTCAAGAACTTACCTCGGATGTTGTCGAACGATTCCGATGGCTATTCGACCACTTTTTCCTTCCCTTTATCGGATTTAGTTCCCCTTTGCTCTTGAGCTTAATTAAACAAATAAATTGATTTAATCATTTGAGCATCGAAAAGAGGAACACAAGGCACTTAGCCCATATTTATACATTAGACATTAAAGTCACATATGTACGGAATCATGAATCAAACTCAACATTTTAGCTAATTTTCCCCCTTGGCCGAATTTTCTAAGCCAAGACAAAAGCATCAATATGCTTGCCTCCAACCGAATACATGCAACACCAAATCTTCTTCCTATGGCCGAATATGCATGTCTATGTTGGGGCCGATTATATGCTTAATACTTCCTACAAGTATGGTTACTTGTATTGATTATAAATATCATCTTGTTTCAAGTTCAAAACTTGGCTAATACACACATATATACACTAGTAAAGCATCCTCTCCCTTTCCATCAATTTAACACATGCATTGCTCATTAACATACAAAAGTTATATTCGGCCTTAGCACACAACTTGCTAGCCGATTCTTCCCCATCTAGCAACCAATGCACATATGTGCTCACTCAAAAATGCTAAAAAGGAGATTCAAGAATCATCAATCCACCATCACATGCATCATTAACAAGCTTCATATTTAGCATGCAATGGCATTAACACAAAATCCACCTAGGCCGAATATCATCCCCATGACATAGCAAGGATTTGAACCATGGGCTAATTAGAACTCAAGCTAGCAACTAAAAACATGCAAGAATCTCATGGCACAACCTCAAACATACCTTAATCTAGATATAAGTATGGCCAAACCTCCTCCTAATCCTCTTCCAAATCAAACATGAAGCAAGAACTCCTTCCTCCTTCCTTAGAATTTTCGGCCAAATGAAGATGAAAAAGGATGAACAAAATTTTCTCCTTTCTTTTCTTTAACTCACGGCAATGGGGGGGAAAGACAACCACACACATTTTTTTTTTGTTTCCATCATATTCCCTTTCATTATTTTATGCCCATGCTCCTTATTTTATTTTTCCTAACATACCTCACTAACATAACATGTTTGTGACATGTTTCCACTCATGATGCACTAACACAACATGTCTATGACATGTCTTGCCCATCACACTTGGTCTACCATGCTTGTCATGGCCGGCCACTACTCATTAGGGGGGGAATTTGACATGCAAGTCCCCCCTTTTTCCACATGCACTAATAGGTCCTTACGCATTGACCTATCACACTTTAAAATTTTCTCACATAAGTCCTATTTGATGAAATTCACTTACAATTAACAAAATTCAAACACGAAATTTTCACACATGCACATGTACATATAACGAGCATCAATTATGACGGTTAATTATTTTTACGACTCGATTTAGCGGTCCCGAAACCACTTCCCGACTAGGGTCAATTTTGGGCTGTCACAACTCTCCCCCACTTAAGAAATTTTCGTCCTCGAAAAGCTTACCGGTAAAGAGGTTTGGGTATCGTTCTTTCATCGAGCTCTCGGTTTCCCAAGTAGCTTCCTCGATCCCGTGTTTGAGCCATAACACCTTCACTAACGGAACCCTTTTGTTTCGCAACTCCTTCACTTCACGAGCTAGGATACGCATCGGTTCTTCTTCATAACTCATATCAGCTTGAATTTCAACCTCTGATGGGCTAATTATGTGCGATGGATCAGATCGATAGCGTCGAAGCATCGAAACATGAAATACGTCGTGAATCTTTTCAAGCTCAAGGGGCAAAATCAATCTATACGCAACCGGACCAACTCGTTCGGAGATTTCGTACGGTCCAATGAATCTCGGGCTCAACTTGCCCTTACGGCCAAACCTGAGTACCTTTTTCCAAGGTGAAACTTTAAGGAACACTTTATCTCCCACCTGATATTCAATGTCCTTTCGTTTCAAATCCGCATACGATTTCTGACGATCTGTGGCTACCTTCAGACTTTCACGGATTACCTTTACTTTCTGTTCGGCATCTTTAATCAAATCAACTCCGAAAATTTTACTTTCACCGAGCTCGGTCCAAAACAATGGTGTACGGCATTTACGACCGTACAAAGCCTCGTAAGGTGCCATCTTAATACTTGATTGAAAACTATTGTTGTAAGCGAATTCAATCAAAGGTAAATACTGTTCCCATGAACTACTGAACTCGAGGATGCAACATCTCAACATATCCTCAAGTATCTGAATTATCCGCTCGGATTGACCATCGGTTTGCGGGTGAAAAGCAATGCTAAAATGCAGCTTGGTACCCAAAGCTTCTTGCAATTTCTTCCAAAACCGTGAGGTGAATCTCGGATCTCTATCCGACACGATAGAAATAGGTACCCCGTGTAATCTCACAATTTGAGAAACATACAATTCAGCTAGTTTATCCAATGAAAAATCCGTACGCACGGGGATAAAGTGAGCCGACTTAGTCAGTCTATCAACAACAACCCAAATCGCATCCTTCTTACTTGCTGACAATGGCAGTCCAGACACAAAGTCCATTGTGACTCGATCCCATTTCCACTCGGGTATCATGATCGGCTGAAGTAATCCTGAAGGCACTTGATATTCCGCTTTCACTTGTTGACATATTAAACATCTCGAAACAAAGTCGGAGATGTCTCGTTTCATACCATGCCACCAAAATTGACGTTTCAAATCGTTGTACATTTTCGTACTCCCCGGGTGAATTGACATTCGGCTACAATGGGCTTCGTTCAGAATCATCGAAATGAGTTCCGAATTCCTTGGAACACACAAACGACTTCTGAACCTCAAACAATCATCATCATCAATTTGAAACTCTGATTCCTTGTTCGGAACACACTCAGCCCGTTTTGCAACCAATTCATCATCAACTTTCTGAGCTTCACGAATTTGATGAATCAATAATGGTCTGGCTTTTAATTCAGCTACTAACACATTGTCGGGTAGAACAGACAAGTGCACATTCATCGCTCGTAAAGCAAACAATGATTTCCGGCTTAAGGCGTCCACAACCACATTAGCCTTTCCCGGGTGGTAATCAATGACAAGCTCGTAATCTTTCAACAACTCAAGCCAACGTCTTTGTCGCAGATCCAAGTCTCGCTGAGTCATCAAATATTTGAGACTTTTGTGATCCGAAAATACATGGCACTTCTCACCAAACAGATAATGTCGCCATATTTTCAAAGCAAATACGATGGCAGCTAGTTCGAGATCATGGGTCGGATAATTTCTCTCGTGTGGCTTCAATTGTCTCGACGCATAGGCCACAACTCGACCTTCTTGCATCAATACGCAACCCAACCCAAGTAGGGATGCGTCACTATAAATGACAAACTCTTTGCCTGATTCGGGTTGCACTAAAATTGGAGCTTCAGTCAAATGAGTTTTCAGTTGATCGAAACTTTTCTGACATTTCTCCGTCCATTCGAACTTAACATCCTTTTGAAGTAGCTTCGTCATTGGTGTGGCTATCATCGAGAAACCTTTGACAAATCGTCGGTAATAACCGGCGAGCCCCAAAAAGCTCCGAACCTCAGTAATATTTTTCGGAGGTTTCCAGTTAAGTATGGCTGAAATTTTGTTCGGGTCAACTCGAATACCCGATGCGGATACTACATGTGACAGCCCAAAATTGACCCTAGTCGGGAAGTGGTTTCGGGACCACAAAACCGAGTCTTATAAATAATTAAAGATTATATTATGTGTTTATGATGTGCGTAAATGCTTGTGTGATAGTTCCATACTTTAATTTGGTCAGTGTATGTGGAATTTATTAGTAGGGACTTATGTGAGACAATTTAGAAATATGCTAGGCAAGTGTTCAAGTGGCCCATTAATATATGTGGGAAAGTGTTTGTCCTTGCATGTCAAATTAGCCAAATTAAAGCATAGTGGCTGGCCATGCTATGGGTGGAAACATGTCACCAACATGTTATGCTAGTGATGTATGCTAAGAAAAATAAAATAAAGAGCATGGTAATTAAACAATGAAAAGGAAGGGTGATGAAAAAAAAATGGTCTCATCCATACCCCCCCTTGTTGCCGTGAGTTGAGGAAAGAAAACAAAAAAAAATGTGTTCATTCTTGAACACCTTTGGCCGAATAGAGGAAAGAAAGGAAGGGGAAGAGCTTGAGAAAATCGGCTATGGTGGTTTGCTAGACTAAGGTATGTTTGATGTTGTTCTTGAGATGCATGCATGTTTTAGTAGTTGACTTGAGTTCTAAAAACCCATGGTTCAATTTTGTGGATTGATGATGATTTTGTGTTTTGCCATTGATGAGTGCTTGAGCTTTTTGATAGTTGTTGATGAAAAGTGAAAGATATGTTAAAGATTAATATGTTAAATTAAGGCTTGGTAAGCTAGTTATTAAGGTGAAATGCTAATGTTAGTATTTGATTTGGTAATAATCTGTTTGGGGACAGCAGCAGTAAGGTGATTTTGGAAAATCGCCATAATTTGTAGGAGTTGAATTAGAAGCTGAGTGAATTATGCCATTAAAGCTTGAAGAGTCTATTTTCTTACAAAAGAAACTATAAAAACAAAAGAGTTACCGATCTTGAGATATTTGAAGTATTGTGGGGCTGAGTCAAAATGACTACTAGATTCCCTGTTCTGTTTTTAGGAAATCATTATAAATTGTACAAAAATGATTATAAGATAAAATTTATATGCTTAGACTCCTTAATGAGTCTAGTTTCAAATGAGATCAAATAAAACACATTTTGAATTCTGTAAAATGAGAAATTTGATTCGTAGTGAAGAGTGGTCAGAATAGTCAAACAGTGAAATAGGGGAAACTTTAAGAAAAATCTGGTATTGATTGGCCAAGCCAAAAATTCTGAAAATTTTATGGATGGAAGATATACGAGTCTATATTCAGGGAAAATTAACGGCTAGTGATTTGGAGTTTTGTAGCTCCAGTTATAAACAATTTAGCGACTACTGCTCAGGAAAACAGCTCGTAGTGAATATGTGATTTTGTTGTAAACATTAATGAAAATTTGCCAATGAGTTATTTATTGACTATTATAAAGCTTACTATAATCTATGTGTGTGAAGGTCAAATCAATATATATATTATTCTGAAAGTAATACTTGAATAGTCGATTAATGACTATTTTAAACTTAAGGTCAAGAGCAAAAGGGAACTAGATCCGATAAAGGCAAAGAAAAGATCACTGAGTAGTCGAGTTGGAACCGTCTTACCCAACACAAGGTAAGTCATTAAGCATGTAGTTGGTATTATTTCAAATGGTCATAATGTTTATGTATTGATGCTGAATGGAATGAATAAATATACATATATATATATATGCATGTACGTATGTGATGATGAAATTGTTGAATGAAAAGAAAAGAGGTAAGATGTACTGAGTTGTTGATCTCGGCACTAAACGTGCGGGTATAACCATTTATGACCATGAGATTGGCGCTAAGTGCGCGGGATTAAATTGTACAGCACTAAGTGTGCGATTTGACTATGTTGCACTAAGTGTGCGAAATGAATATGATGCACTAAGTGTGCGAATTGACCATGCGGCACTAAGTGTGCGAGTTTGACTATGTAGCACTAAGTGTGCGATTTGATTACGTAGCACTAAGTGTGTGAGTTGATTATATAGCACTGAGTGTGCGGACTCAATATGCATTCGTGAATCATTATGGACACTATGTGTGCGACACTATTGAGTCGATCGCGGACAGCGGATCGGGTAAGTGTCTTGAGTACATGGCTAATAGGTGCTATGCTTATACTTGGTGTTGAGCTCGGTAAGTTTGAACCTATGTGACAACTATACTTGAAGTCACGTATATAAAATTTATCGTAGGATGGGTGAAAGGCCGTTTAGTCGTTTGATTGTAACGAAAATAAATTGATTTATGAAAATGCTTCAATGTCCTATTGATGAGTATATGGAATGTGAATGCATGAATTGATATGAAATTGAATCGATAGGTTGGAGGAACTATGGTATGGTTCGGAATGGATGGAGTAATTAGCCTCGTTCCATTTTGTTTTCTCTTGTGATAATGTTATTGATGGATGGTAGTGCATAGCTTATGACTTACTGAGTTATAAATTCACTCGGTGTTTCCTTGTCACCTATTCTAGGTTTCTTGGACACATCTCTTTTTGCGTGATCGGGCCGTCATCGAAGTCATCACACCGGATAGCAAGTTTTGGTACTTTCTTCTTAGTTGGCTTAGAAGAACATTTTGGCATGTATAAGCTATTACGTTGTGTTTGAACTTTGGCATGTAAACTTTAAGCCATGCGAAAATGGCACGAATGTTCGGTTGAGTTGGATCAAGGGTAGGCATGAAATGGACCTAGTACTTTCGTAACAGATGT
>NW_024403015.1:0-29477 GCF_007990345.1 Gossypium hirsutum | reverse complement strand
CCAGGGCTACATTGATCTTTCACTTACTAGCAACGCTTTTCATCTCGTCTGGCTCTAATTGATCTGAGTCTTAATTTAGTTAGTATTATTGTTGTTGTAACAATTTGGAGGATATAAATTTAAACACACTTTAAACACATAATATCCTCTATTCTAAGGATTTAGATTTAGGGTTATACCTGCTTTAATGATTATATAACTAAAACTCTACATATACATCTGATCATAATATATATAATTTGATAAACCCTAAATTAATTGTCAAAAAGAAGAAGATAAATCCTAGGCTGCAATGATAATTTGCTAACTAGAAATGCTTTTTATTATGTCGCTTGTGACTCAACTCGACATCTAATTTTAAAGATATATAGTTAGGTAAATCCTAAAAGTACACAAAATTTTATTTAGTATATGCAATGGAATGGTCTAAAAATCTATAATGATCTAAATCGAAAAAGAAAATTAAAATGGTATAATAAATTAATGGTGAAGGCCAGGGAGACATATTCATTCTCCAGTCTCATCTTCTGCCATGACTCATGGGTGATGAGGATTGATCATGAATCCATGACAACACAAAAATAATATAAAATCTGTATATAATGATTTTGTCTTTTATATTCGGATATATGCATATAAATTTAAGCCCCACATTACTGGCTTAGGCCTTGGACAATATGATGCTGCTGTCTGCATGGGGTGAAAGGCGTGCATGCATGCACTCGTATCCTCACATGCATTAAATCTCTCTCCTCCATTTAAAGCCTACTCACCCTTCAACGATTAATATATATTTCAACCAATGATTATTACTTAATAATTTAACTAACATTGAAAAATCAAACAATTCTTTTAAAAAACACTTAATTATTAATAATTAACCATAATTTTGTAAAAGTAATAGCGCACAATATACCAAAGTCCACAAGAAAGAAAAAGGAAAAGGCAAAAAGTATGATGGTCTCCGGTCTCCCAATGAATGGAAATGAGGTTGTATTAGCTTTTTTTTTTTGAAGGCTTTCTCTTGAATCAATGACAGTATTCAGAGAATCGGTTGGGTTAAAAGAAGAAGACAGTCGCTAGCAAAGTAAAGAAAGAACAAAATAAAAAGAGAGGGACATTCTATAGGGACAAATTAAGGTGCCCTCCTTTCCATTATAAATTCCTTTTCATCCTTTTGCCATTATTTGTATCACAAAACAACTAGTTTACCAATTTAAATCCATAATTACTTAGAAGGATTTTCACTTATCATATTCATTTAGCCTAAAATTAATTGTTAATTGATGTAAAGATCTAATTTAAATATTGTTATACATCAGTGATCACCAACCCGACTCCTAGATAAGATTCAGGTAATCTACTTGTGACCCGAATAGGTCCCACCAGATGATCGAGTAAGGACAACGAGGGGTGTTTGCGAAGTTAGCTTGCACTGCAGGCTCGCGGATCTAGCTCGCATGAATTAAGGGAAGGTCGTAGTCTCAGCTTGCGTGCGTCCAAGGAACTCGCAGAAGGGGGGCCATACTCCACAGGCAACCCAGAAGGAAACACGTGCCCAATAAGCCTGAAGCCCGCATGGAATGTTAGTACTAGGAGCAGAAAAGACTGCATGCTTCACAAACAACCCAGAGTGAAACACGTGTCCAACAGGCCTGAAGTCCGCATAGAATATCAATGCCAGGAACGGTGGAGTCAAGACAAAACAGTAAGGTCCTATCGTGAGTTGTGATAACATATATAATACCTAAATTTTCCTATTAATAAGATATGAGACAAAATGACTCAGACAAATATGAAAGGAAATTAGATGTAAATAAAATTTTAAAATAAAAACGAACAACAACAGTAAAATTAAATTATTACAAGGACAAGTAAAGCTCCTACAACAAGTGAATTATTATTATACGAATGATTAGTGAGCTCATAATGTGAATAGGAAGTAGGAGAAAGTTAAGATTTGAGTTATGATGAATGTTTGTTAGCCTTACTGCATTAAGATAGTGAAACGGTGGTGTAATGCTGACGAAGTTGACATGTCAGTATGGTTCATCTTATAATGAGTCGAATGAGGTAAAGTGTAGGTTGAAATGGTTTGACTATGAAGTGCAATCATTGTTTGATGACTGGAAAAGGTAAAGAAAGGCTGAAGGGCTCTGCTCTGCCTTGAAAGGAGCACTCAGGTTTTGTTCAACTTTAAAATTGGAACGTGAAAGATTGAAACATCCTAGTATATCTCTAAATTTCTACAATGATTTGGTCTTTCTATTCATCACATGATGCCTTATATCTTTTACCGTAAACAATCAGTGATTAATAAAATAAGACGTAATTTTTGAAATATATTTAAAATCTAGGGTGTGATTTAAAATTATATATGATCATTTTTTATCAGCTTGTAAAGGTGAAAGGAAATTATGAGTAATATCTAATCATATGTATGCAATGTAGGTAGAGTGAAAACCACTTTCACATATACAGACAGACCAAGAGAAGTATAGGTGACAAAATGCCTTTTAATGATAATGAAATTTGTTACTTTATTTTCCCTTTTCCTTTTTTGTCGGATAAGAGAGAATTAGAAGCTTCATTAAAGTTAAGTGAGGGGATATTTTTATATAATTCCATAATCGGTAAATCTTTTTTCTATAATACAGTGTGAGGATATGATTGTTTGGGTTGTAGGTACGGTTTCTTTGTTTTCACACTAAAGTATTTGGATATTGAAAAAGGATTGTATCTCTTTTTTCAATAATGTAATATCACATTAGTAATTTTATTTTTGAATTTTAAAATTTTCATTTGGATTTGATTTTTTTTAGGACGAAAATGTTCATGTGACATTAAACTATTGAAAAAGAAATACAGAAATTTCATATCATCCTTACTCTTTGAATATTAGTAAGGGAGAAAGTGATGGCCTTTTTTCTCTTTCCCCATCCTAAGGCTATGGCAATGCATGCAATGTGGATCTCTATGTGTCGCATATTAGATATTTAAACATATCAAAACCTCAACCACAAACTAATAATAAAGGGACTTGCCTACTTTTACTACAAAAGTTAGGCGTCAATGGATCATCAAGGATGATCATAGTTGTCTAAAGAAGACCGCAGTGCTAGAAATAATGAAAATCGAGAAAAAGAAAAGATATGGGAATTGTTTAGAAAAGATATAAATGAGAGCACAAAAAGAAAAGAAGATAGTCAATCACTGATATTATAAGGGGTAAGGGAATTCACATATTAGAGTTTAATAGTCTCTCTCTTTTTTCTTTTTTCTTTTTTCCTTTTGGTTTTATGTTCAAGTTTAATGGCTTTTCTCATAGGCTTCTTTCTGATGCAATTGCACCAATTTCAAGAGTAAAAAGAATTTCATTGAAACTCAGCAACAGTTTGGTGCGTTTGCAGCAAACCAGTTTACAAAAGTAAATAGGGAAGGAAGAGAAGGTTAAGGAGGTGGAATGATATAACTTTATTTGTTAGGATAGTTTAAATTAATAAAGAAAAGTAAAGTTTAGTATCTTTTGTTTGGTTAAACTGTAAAAATTAAAGACAATGATTGTTTATAATGTTTTTTCAATTATATGTTTTTTTTTCATAAAATAGTTTAGGTAAATAAAATTGTATTTCGCAAGGAATAAAATTTAATACACTACGAGTCGTTAGATGTTGACAAATGTCCTGTAAAAGTTATAGTAAAATATTAAAAAAGAAGACACATAATCATTTTTTAAGATTGCTTGTGAAATAAAAAAAGTACATCACCCAGTAGTATACCAAATTATTAACCCTTAAAATAAACCTTAATTTTTTCCTAATTTTTAATTTAATATCCTTAATAGTCATTTTCTATTTTGATATCTTTATCTGATACTATTGGAGTTGAATTCAAATATATATTTCACTGCTACAATAACTAATCTCACCAATCTCGTTATTTTTACTATCACCAGAACTAATCTAATTTATCTAGAAAGTGACTAAATCTATGATAACTACATTAATTTGGGTGAAATACAATATTAAAATAAATAAAAAAGAAAAAGAAAAAGAAAAAGAGAGAGAATGTTTTGTATGCATGCATATATATAACATAAGGACATGGAACTCAAAGCTGTCAAGCCTGCAATGAAAAGGAAAGAGTATTAAAAATACCTATTTGTATGTTATGAAAAATTTAAGAAGGGTTAACACTTTATATCAGAAACACTGTTGGATGGAGAGAAGAATGTGGTTCCTGTGTCGCAAGTACGTACTAGCTATGTCATATTCGTTTCTTTCAAAAGAATTGGCCATTGGCTTATCTACAAATTTAATACCAAGGGCCAGGGGGAGGTACCTTAATCCTCAATATATGTGTTTGTGGTGTGTATATTCGAAATGTGATCACAGGATTGGGCTGCTTTATAGTTGATGCTATGAATTTATACATCACACAATTCTGAAACTATTTTTCCCACAATCTGATGAGGCTGTGTTGCAGTGGTGGGGTTCGTCTCACTAACATTTTACTGAGTTCTTGATAAGGGGATACAAATCATACCATTTATTTACTGTTGTGAAAATTATTAATTACTCTTAGGAGTGTTCGGTTCGACGAATGTAATATTATGGCATGTGATATTATATTTAAAAGATTACGGTATTTGAATTTTAACATTTCGATCACCCTGTAATATCACATTATGGCTATCCGTAATATAAAGTGTGATCTCATTACAACTTATTCCTTTGATAATATTAGATTAGAGGCGCAATATTAAATTTTGGACTCATTTATTTTTATTTTATTATTCTAATCAATTTAGGTTTTCTTCTTAAATAAAGTTTAAGACTAGTTAAAAATAAGGAATTTTTTTTTCTTAACAGCTAGTAGATATCAAACATTACAATTATAGTCATTATATTTTATTTGATAAATTTTTTTATTAATATATTAATTATGGTTATAACTATATTTATGATTCATATTGTAATCACTTTTTATAATTTATTATAATTAAGATTTATAAATTTATTACAGCATAATATATTTACTTATTAATATATCAATTGTAATAAAATAATAAGAATGTAATAATTTATCATAATTTTGACGGAAATTAAAATTAACAAATATTAAATGAATTAAACTTTAAAAAAATAAATTTTATAATAATAAAATGTGTTTTTAAATAAGCTTAAATTCCTTCAACCCATAATAACACGTTCCAGTAAATGAATCAAGCAAAATAACCTAATATTCTACCCATAATTTTACATGAATTAATGATTGTCTCTATGTGATAATCTCTATCAGAGGGGTAAGTGTACCTATAAAAACACATGAATCACATTTACGGCAAAACTTTGTTGCTTTTTACAGCTGGTTTAACTGTTTTTCTTTTCTTTTTTCTTTTTTAATTGAAGGAATCATCGAATAGTATCAAATGAGTAATCTTGGTTGAAACAGCGGCCAAAGCCATTAAACGGCTGTGGCTTTGCTGTTGCTCATGTTAATAACCGTCCCCACCCTTATTATTATTCCATAAATTAAATAGGGTCAGTCAGATATGAGCAGTCAAATTTTATCATTAAAATAACTGATAAAGGTTGAGAAGGATGAACGCGAAAGCGGATCGTAAAGTTTGTCAAAGTCGCGGATTTGACTTAGGGCTCTAGACGTTCGGAAAGAAACTTGGATTTTTTCTTGACACAACCTGAAACGAAATTAAATCCAAGTTAGATAAAATAATTAAAACAAATAATAAATCAAGGATTCAGGAAGTGAATAAAGAAGATAAATAGAAAGATAGAACGTGGCGTGTAGAAGTCCTAAGAAGCCTTGGAAACACGAAGAATCCACAACCCCCTTCAAGCGGCTCTAATTTCCCCTCCAAGATAAAAACCTTGGCAAAAAGTTTGAAGATGATCCCACAATCTAAAAAGATTGTTAAAACTCTTCTAAAAGAAACTCAAGAGAAATTCTTGAAAAGAAAAAACTCAAAGAGAATTTATTAACTCAAAAGAGAAATAGAATAATAATCAATTGTCTCTCTGTGTACAATGCAATTGCAAGTCAAGTTAAACAAAAATATATTTTCTTTCTAGAAGATTTAGTGTAATAGCCCGATTTTAGGCTTAGTCGGAACAGTGGTTTCGGGACCACAAATCCGACGAAAAAAAAAATGTAATGGCTTGAATTTTCAGAGGTGTCGGAACGGTGATTCGAGATCACTAAATTCGACAAATGGGTAGAAAATATTATTAATTTAGTAAGTATAAGTTAAATATGAAGTTAGGAAAATTTTTGAAATAGTGAATAGTGCACTAGAAATAAATATTAAAATAATTAGAATCGAAATGAGGTATCAAGACCTCGGGAAAACGAGCCATAAATATTATAAATATTCATATAAAATTAGTATAATTTAAAATAAAGTCCAAAAATTAACAAAAAATAAATTTAAAAATGAAATTTTAAGATTAAATCTTAAATGATAAAAAAAAAAAAAAAAAATCACCAAGAAAAAGAAGAAAGAAGAGAATTAAGGGCAAAATGAAAATGCAAAATTGCTTAATAAAGTTAGGACCCAAGTGGAATTATCCAGATTTCTCTTCATTTTCTGAATTCTCATCAGCTAAAACACCATGGAAGGGCTTCTTCAAGCTGGTTCTTCATATTTTTATTACAAGTAAGTTCAATTCTTGACTATTTCTTGAAATTTTTGTATTTTTATGACTTTTACAACTAGGCCCACTTGTTAAATCCATTAGTTTTGATTTTATGAAGAAGTTGAAAGTTGATATGAATATGTGCTGGAAGTATATGATGATTTAGCATGAAATTAGAGCTTTAAATTGTTCATATGCTGATTTTATTGAAAGAATTGAATAGAAAGTGAATGTTTGGGACCTAATAGTAAAAGAGTTTGAATATAGAGTTATATGTGGAAATTCTGAATTTCAATAGTTGTGTAACAACTTATAATGTCTAGTAAAGTACTAATTGAGAAAATTAGATTAATTGAGGGGTTAATTGAGAAAGGACCGAATTGTATAAACTGTGAAATTTGGGGCAAAATGGAAATCAACATTTTGCACTAAAGCAGTTTTGGACAGCAGCAGTAGTGTAACTTTGAAAAATCACCAAAAATTGTAGAGATTGAATTAGAGGATGAATAAAATATGAAACTAAATCTTATTGAGTCTAGTTTCTTATAAAAGAAATGATGTGAGCAATGGAATTGTAAATCATGAGATATAATAGATTTTGTGAGACAAGGTCAGAATGAATTCGGGTTCCCCTGTTCTGACTTTGGAAAATCATTAAAAATTGTACAAAAATGATTATGAGTTATAGTTTATATGGTTAGAATCCTTAATGAGTCTATTTTTAGAAGAAACAAGCTAAAACATCATCCGAATTCTGTACAATGAGATAATTAATTTTTAGTGAAGAGTGGTCGGAACTGTCAGACAGCGAAACAGGGGAAACTTTAAAGAATAAACTGTACTATTTGGCTGAACCAAAAATTATGAAAATTTATGGTATGAAGATATGTGAGTCTAGTTTCAGGGAAAATTAACGGATCTTAATTTGGAGCTCTGTAGCTCCGGATAAAAATAATTTAGTGACTCTGACTCGGATAAACTGCTTTGAATATACATGTTAGTGAATATTGAAATTATGGTTAATGTTGTTTAAGTGTGTTATACACATTAAGGATGTGGAATGGAGAGGAGGAGGAGGAAAATTGGGAAATATATGAATGATTCGTGTATAAATGGTCATATGTTTGATTATAACTCATAAACGATGAAATATGAATGATGCTTATTTTGTGCATTATTGTCATGGTTAAGCTCATGTGTGAAAATAAAGTTCATAGTATTGTGTATGGTATATTCAGTATATGATTTGGCATGAAATAATACCATGAATGGTTTATGAATTAACACATGTGGTAAGCATGATATATGAATAAATGATCAAATTGAGCGGAACGCCGGATTGAATACTTATCTGATCAAGTGACAAGTGGAAAGTGATAAGTAATAGCTTCGGCTATACTTATCTGATCAAGTGACAAAGTGATAAGTGGTAGCTTTAGCTACACTTATCTGATCAAGTGACAAGTGAAAAGTGATAAGTAATAGCTTCGCTATACTTATCTGATCAAGTGACAAAGTGATAAGTGGTAGCTTTAGCTACACTTATCTGATCAAGTGACAATGGAAAGTGATAAGTAATAGCTTCAGCTATACTTATCTGATCAAGTGACAAAGTGATAAGTGATAGCTTCGGCTACACTTATCTGATCAAGTGACAAGTGAAAAGTGATAAGTGATAGCTTTAGCTACACTTATCTGATCAAGAGACAGAGTGATAAGTGGCTACACTTATCTGATCAAGAAACAAAGTGATAAGTGGCTACACTTATCTGATCAAGAAACAAAGTGATAGGTGGCTACACTTATCTGATCAAGAAACAAAGTGATAAGTGGCTACACTTATCTGATCAAGAAACAAAGTGATAGGTGGCTACACTTATCTGATCAGGGACAAGTGATAAGTGATCATACGTAAGACCATAGTTATACTATGGCAAAGTGAAAGTGAAGTACTCAATTTTCCGTAACCGTTCCCTAATTTGATTAAGGATGGTAAGTGACAAATGGGCCCAAAAGAATTAAAGTAAATGGATAAGTGGTAGTGTATTTATATCAGGACGATGTTGTTATTCAAACTAAAGTGATATTTTCATTGCTAAATTGAGAATTTCATAAATGTGTTATTGAATGGTATAATCAATAAACATTGAGTTAAATGGTAAATACGTATTAGTTTTGAATTTGATGTCATTGAATTGCACGTGAATTAAATGGAAATTGCTAGTGATATGATTTAAATTATGAGCATGAGAAATTGCGAATTGAATGAAATGGAAATGAAGCATTAAATTGCATGAGTATGTATCGAGTCTCGCGGGCCCTAATTATTATGATTATAATATTTTGAGGATATATTGGGAAAAGTTATAGAAACATGTTAATTATTTTGAAAGTTTTAATTTTGATGAAATTTTATAACTCGGTTAAATACGTTTACAAGTGTATGTGTTTTGGTAATGCCTCGTACCCTATTCCGGTGTTGGATACGGGTAAGGGGTGTTACATTTAGTGGTATCAGAGCTACGGTTTAGTCGGTTCTCGGACCAAACATAGCATATGTGAGCCTAGCTATACATGCCACGTTATTACTCTTGATGATGTGATATCTCGGCTCTAACGAAATTGCTTTGTTAAGACAGAGATGATTTTTAATCGAGCTATTTTCGATAATGCTAAAAATGATATTGAGATAAATGAAATATGCTCACGTTATGTTGGAATTTGGAAAGGTAAGTATAAAAATTTGTGATATGGATGTGTTCATGTATGAAAAGAGATGACTATAAGTTAAAAAAAAAAGTTTATGTTGTGACAAGCTCATCCAAGTATGTTAGTGATTATATAATGCTATGTGCTCAACATATTGATTAAGTGAATATGATAAGCAAATTTACTTAAATAGATGGAACGTGTGTATGTACATCTGCTTGAATAAGTGAAATTAGTATGTTCATATGATAGAATCTTATATTTAATTGTTAAATTAAAGATAATAAGATATTTGTTTTATGTCTAAACCATGAATATTATAATAGTATGAAAATTGAATTGGAAGTCAAATTGAGTAGAACGCAGGAATGAGTACTTTCGTTCAGTGATATGTGATGAATTGACGGAAAAGACCATGGTTTGACCATGGCAACATGTGAACATGTGATTATGTGATTCCGTGTAAGACCATAGCTGGGCTATGGCATCGGTAAGTGATATGTGTGATATGTGATTCCGTGTAAGACCATAGCTGGGCTATGGCATCGGTAAGTGATATGTGATTTCGTGTAAGACCATAGTTGGGCTATGGTATCGGTATGTGATTTGTGATTACGTGTAAGACCATAGTTGGACTATGGCATCGAGAAAACGAAGTACTCAATTCCGTAAGACGTTCTCTAATTTGGCAAATGTCGGTAAGTAAAATAGAAGCCAAGTATTGGAATTTAATTAGATATTAACGTTGAGCTTGAGTAAGTAAATTCGTTGTGTGAAATTGTGAGTGACAGAAAACATTTGTAATAAATAGATGTGTTAATTTGCTTGGAATGAATTACGTGGTTATGATGGTATTACATTGATGATGAATACAAAATCATATATATATATGTATCTATGAGAGCAAGTTGAAAGATTTATGACTTCACCATCACCCCCTTATCAGTATTGTTCTATGACGAAAATTATCTTGATGAGACAGATATGTTTTTCAACTGAGTTAATTCTAATAGTATAGAAATAAATACTAAAATGTTTGAGTGAAAATGTATTGATTATGAGTTGAAACTCATAAAGGTATGGATCAAAGAATAAAACATTTTTTTATTGATGAATGTTATAATTATACAAGCATATGAGTTATGATATTTGGATTATGATGCTATATAGAAATTTTGATTGTGAATTAGTGATTTGAGTTAGAATTTTGTGTTGAGAACAAAAGTGATTAAAAGCAAATGTTTATTAAATGCTTTGAGAATGTGAACTTAGTAATGAATTGGCTATTTGTGATGGTATGTGTTATGCGCATTTATGTGTAAGATAAATTTGAGGCTTTACTACACTCACCCCCATATTAGTAAAATGTTACAATGAAATTTGTGAGATTTTGGTTGAATAAGCTTACGAGTGTAGTGTTACAGAAGTTCGTGTACGGGAAAATAATAATGTGGTCGGAAAAGTGAATGAATTAGAAAATGAGGACAATATAAAAAGAGAGAAATATTTGATAGTTCTGAAAACTACTCAGGTTATCAAAATGGATATCATTCTATATGGATTGTAATTTTTCGATACTTTGTGTAGCTTCAGATGCTGAAATATCGCTATCCTGGTTTTCTTATGAATCTATGTGATTATCTGTAAAAGATATGAAAATCCAAAATCATGTGTGAATTTGAAATATACTGTGGAAGTAAATCATTAACCTACCATCTGGTAAGATTTTCGGGGACGAAAATCCCTAAAGGGGGGGAGAGTTGTAATAGCCCGATTTTAGGCTTAGTCGGAACAGTGGTTTCGGGACCACAAATCCGACGAAAAAAAAAATGTAATGGCTTGAATTTTCAGAGGTGTCGGAACGGTGATTCGAGATCACTAAATTCGACAAATGGGTAGAAAATATTATTAATTTAGTAAGTATAAGTTAAATATGAAGTTAGGAAAATTTTTGAAATAGTGAATAGTGCACTAGAAATAAATATTAAAATAATTAGAATCGAAATGAGGTATCAAGACCTCGGGGATTTTAAACTGAGCCATAAATATTTTTATAAATATTCATGGAGTGTTAAAAAGTTAGTATTAAAGTTTCGTTAAGAAATTTTAAAGTTCCGATAATTAATTGAACAAAAAGGACTAAATTGTAACAAATGCAAAATTTTGGGAAATGATTAAATAGCTTAAATGATAAAAGGAAGAGGGCTTTAAAGGCAAATAGACCCAAGGTCTATTTGGGCTGGACGGCAGAGGCATGAAATCAGCAAGAAAGTAAGGAGAATTAAGGGCAAAATTGGAAAATTGCAAAATTTGCTTAATAAAGTTAGGACCCAAGTGGAATTATCCAGATTTCTCTTCATTTTTCTGAATTCTCATCAGCTAAAACACCATGGAAGGGCTTCTTCAAGCTGGTTCTTCATATTTTTATTACAAGTAAGTTCAATTCTTGACTATTTCTTGAAATTTTTGTATTTTTATGACTTTTACAACTAGGCCCACTTGTTAAATCCATTAGTTTTTGATTTTATGAAAGAAGTTGAAAGTTGATATGAATATGTGCTGGAAGTATATGATGATTTAGCATGAAATTAGAGCTTTAAATTGTTCATATGCTGATTTTATTGAAAGAATTGAATAGAAAGTGAATGTTTGGGACCTAATAGTAAAAGAGTTTGAATATAGAGTTATATGTGGAAATTCTGAATTTCAATAGTTGTGTAACAACTTATAATGTCTAGTAAAGTACTAATTGAGAAAATTAGATTAATTGAGGGGTTAATTGAGAAAGGACCGAATTGTATAAACTGTGAAATTTGGGGCAAAATGGAAATCAACATTTTGCACTAAAGCAGTTTTGGACAGCAGCAGTAGTGTAACTTTGAAAAATCACCAAAAATTGTAGAGATTGAATTAGAGGATGAATAAAATATGAAACTAAAGCTTATTGAGTCTAGTTTCTTATAAAAGAAATGATGTGAGCAATGGAATTGTAAATCATGAGATATAATAGATTTTGTGAGACAAGGTCAGAATGAATTCGGGTTCCCCTGTTCTGACTTTGGAAAATCATTAAAAATTGTACAAAAATGATTATGAGTTATAGTTTATATGGTTAGAATCCTTAATGAGTCTATTTTTAGAAGAAACAAGCTAAAACATCATCCGAATTCTGTACAATGAGATAATTAATTTTTAGTGAAGAGTGGTCGGAACTGTCAGACAGCGAAACAGGGGAAACTTTAAAGAATAAACTGTACTATTTGGCTGAACCAAAAATTATGAAAATTTTATGGTATGAAGATATGTGAGTCTGGTTTCAGGGAAAATTAACGGATCTTAATTTGGAGCTCTGTAGCTCCGGATAAAAATAATTTAGTGACTCTGACTCGGATAAACTGCTTTGAATATACATGTTAGTGAATATTGAAATTATGGTTAATGTTGTTTAAGTGTGTTATACACATTAAGGATGTGGAATGGAGAGGAGGAGGAGGAAAATTGGGAAATATATGAATGATTCGTGTATAAATGGTCATATGTTTGATTATAACTCATAAACGATGAAATATGAATGATGCTTATTTTTGTGCATTATTGGTCATGGTTTAAGCTCATGTGTGAAAATAAAGTTTCATAGTATGTGTGTATGGTATATTCAGTATATGATTTGGCATGAAATAATACCATGAATGGTTTATGAATTAACACATGTTGGTAAGCATGATATATGAATAAATGATCAAATTGAGCGGAACGCCGGATTTGAATACTTATCTGATCAAGTGACAAGTGGAAAGTGATAAGTAATAGCTTCGGCTATACTTATCTGATCAAGTGACAAAGTGATAAGTGGTAGCTTTAGCTACACTTATCTGATCAAGTGACAAGTGAAAAGTGATAAGTAATAGCTTCGGCTATACTTATCTGATCAAGTGACAAAGTGATAAGTGGTAGCTTTAGCTACACTTATCTGATCAAGTGACAAGTGGAAAGTGATAAGTAATAGCTTCGGCTATACTTATCTGATCAAGTGACAAAGTGATAAGTGATAGCTTCGGCTACACTTATCTGATCAAGTGACAAGTGAAAAGTGATAAGTGATAGCTTTAGCTACACTTATCTGATCAAGAGACAGAGTGATAAGTGGCTACACTTATCTGATCAAGAAACAAAGTGATAAGTGGCTACACTTATCTGATCAAGAAACAAAGTGATAGGTGGCTACACTTATCTGATCAAGAAACAAAGTGATAAGTGGCTACACTTATCTGATCAAGAAACAAAGTGATAGGTGGCTACACTTATCTGATCAGGGACAAGTGATAAGTGATCATACGTAAGACCATAGTTATACTATGGCAAAGTGAAAGTGAAGTACTCAATTTTCCGTAACCGTTCCCTAATTTGATTAAGGATGGTAAGTGACAAATGGGCCCAAAAGAATTAAAGTAAATGGATAAGTGGTAGTGTATTTATATCAGGACGATGTTGTTATTCAAACTAAAGTGATATTTTCATTGCTAAATTGAGAATTTCATAAATGTGTTATTGAATGGTATAATCAATAAACATTGAGTTAAATGGTAAATACGTATTAGTTTTGAATTTGATGTCATTGAATTGCACGTGAATTAAATGGAAATTGCTAGTGATATGATTTAAATTATGAGCATGAGAAATTGCGAATTGAATGAAATGGAAATGAAGCATTAAATTGCATGAGTATGTATCGAGTCTCGCGGGCCCTAATTATTATGATTATAATATTTTGAGGATATATTGGGAAAAGTTATAGAAACATGTTAATTATTTTGAAAGTTTTAATTTTGATGAAATTTTATAACTCGGTTAAATACGTTTACAAGTGTATGTGTTTTGGTAATGCCTCGTACCCTATTCCGGTGTTGGATACGGGTAAGGGGTGTTACATTTAGTATTTATTAGTATAATATATTTAGCATTTATTAGTATAGTTTATTTGACTTACTAATTTAGCCTATAAATAGGCTCCTTTACAATCTTAGAATTAAGAGACACCCATTAGATTAGAACTCATAACACATTCAGAGAATTTTGTGTTTACGTTTGAGGGTTCTTTGTTTTTCGGGTTTTCGGGGTTTAGTTTTTATCTCCATCTTTTGTACTCTTCATTCTTTTGCCATTATAGTAAAATTATCTTTGCCCGTGGTTTTTTATCCTCTTTTGAGGGGTTTTTCCACGTTAAATTTGTGTGTTCATCTTCTCAATTTCTTCTACTATTTTTACTTGTTCGTTGCTTATTCGGGACGATCCTAACAAGTGGTATCAGAGCTAGTTTAACTTTCATAGATCAGCCCGGTCAGAGATGGCAGCAACAAGGTTTGAAATTGAGAAGTTCGATGGTGAGACAAATTTCAATCTGTGGCAAGTTCGGATGATGGAAATTCTAGTTCAAAATGACTTGAAAAAGGTTGTTACAGGGAAAAAGCCTGAGAATCTAAATCAAACAGAATGGGAAGAGCTTGATGAAAAGGCCTTGTCTGCAATCCAGTTGTGCCTCGCGAATACAGTATTGTAGGAGGTATTGATGGAGAAGACCTCATTCACCTTGTGGAAAAGGTTAGAAACTCTTTATGCGACTAAGTCTCTGGCTAACCGTTTAGTGTTGAAACAATGTCTATTTACGTTTCGCATGAACGAAGGTGAGCTTCTTAAAGATCACATCAGTCAATTCATTACTCTTTTAAATAATTTAAAGAACGTTGAGGTTCATATTGACGATGAAGATCAAGCTATGCTATTATTGTGCTCTTTACCCTCTTCATACAAGTCTTTCAGGGAGACCCTGATTTATGGCAGAGACAAAGTCTCGTTCGAAGATGTGAAGGGTCATTTGTTGAGTAGAGACAAACTCGACAATGAGTTTGATTTGAATAGCAAAGCAGATAGACAAGCTTCCGTTTTGGTAGCATCAAAGAAACGAGACAAAAGGTGTCGCTATTGCAAAAAGTTAGGTCACATCAAAGCAGATTGTTATAAACTGCGAAATAAAAGAGCTGCTGAGAGTAACGAGGAAGATGTAGCTGGTGCTAATTTGGTCGATGAAGGCGGTGATGATTTCTTGTTAGTGTCAACGAGCGATAACTCCAAGCTTACGTCTGAGTGGATCCTAGATTCAGGATGTTCTTTCCACATGTGTCCCAATAGAGAATGGTTCTCCACATACAGTTCAGTTGAAGGTGGAGTTGTGCACATGGGAAACGATTCATCTAGTAAAATAATCGGAATTGGTACTGTTAAAATTAGGATACACGATGGGACGATTAGGACACTCTCAGATGTCAGGTATGTACCTGATTTACGAAAGAATCTCATCTCCTTGAGTATTTTAGACTTGAAAGGATGCAGAATCAACATCGAGTCGAGCGACATTAAAGTATCTCGTGGAGCTCTCGTTTTGTTAAAAGGTAAAAGAACCGGCAGTCTTTATATTCTGGAAGGTTCTACAGTGACCGGTGAAATCGGACGTCCCTCGTCCGTTACGGAGTCAAAGTCAACTCATTTGAAGCGGAGACAACTTGGTCATAGGAGGGAAAAAGGTATGATCGTTTCGTTGAAGAGAGGTTCTCTTTTGGATGCAGGTTTTGAAAAGTTAGGGCACTGTATTCGTGAAAATCAGACCCGGGTTAGTTTTGATTTGGCAGTGCACAAGTCGAAGGCTAGAAGTCTTCCAGCTTCTAAGCATAGATTCGACTCAGTTAATTCCCTGCATAGTTCAAGATAGGCCTGTGGCGGGTTTTGGCAAAGATGGCATTGAAAGAATTTGTGTCAAGGTGGAGATTGTTAGAATTATGTGACCCAAATTCTAAGAGATTGCTTGCAAGTCAAGTTAAACAAAAATATATTTTCTTTCTAGAAGATTTAGTATTTATTAGTATAATATATTTAGCATTTATTAGTATAGTTTATTTGACTTACTAATTTAGCCTATAAATAGGCTCCTTTACAATCTTAGAATTAAGAGACACCCATTAGATTAGAACTCATAACACATTCAGAGAATTTTGTGTTTACGTTTGAGGGTTCTTTGTTTTTCGGGTTTTCGGGGTTTAGTTTTTATCTCCATCTTTTGTACTCTTCATTCTTTTGCTATTATAGTAAAATTATCTTTGCCCGTGGTTTTTTATCCTCTTTTGAGGGGTTTTTCCACGTTAAATTTGTGTGTTCATCTTCTCAATTTCTTCTACTATTTTTACTTGTTCGTTGCTTAATCGGGACGATCCTAACAGTTAATGAAACTTTTTAATATCGTACAGTTGTTATTAATACTCGAATTTATAACAAGCCATATAGAATGTTCATCCTCACACTAATATATATAGATAACCTAAAATATATATCTTGTGGAGCAAACTTATAGAGTAAAATTTTCATAAATTATGCTCGAGGTATTCATGGTAAAGACAACCACATGTGAAATTAAAATTGATTACTTTCATTTTGCAGGCCAAATCAGCAACCAGTTGAAGTAAAAAAATGTATAAATACAATATCAAAGTAATGCAGCGCCTGTTTATTTTTTTCTCTCCTTTTTACAATGTCAATTGATTTTTCTAGCTAAATAATTTTTCTGGACAAAAGTTGCAATCGAAATTTGAAATTAATTACCAAATAATATGAGCAATTTCATGCTAGAAAAATCAGAATCTTTTGTCTTATAGTTAACAGTTATTTTCACTCAATTGGCATTGTAAAAAGGAGAGAAAGAACTTTACAAATAATACAATTTTCACTCAAATGTATAATTTAGCCGAATGAAGTATGTATTAACAGATATACTTAAAATCTAGTTGGCAGTTAAAATCTAGTTGGACTGCCACGTAGGATTACCGTTAGATAGATAACAGAACTTAACGGAAGAGTGATCGCTTTGTAACAAAATAATAACATAAGTGATTAAAACGTAACATTTTAAATATAAATGACTAGAATGTAATCTGAGGTAAACAAAAGTAATTATTTTTGTAGTTTACTCTTTAACAAATGCAAAGCTGTTGAAAAATAATAATAAATTTATTATATAATAATAATGATAATAACGATAGTGGGAACACAATCCCAATTAACACCTTGCAAGAGATAATGTGTTTTATTATAGAGGCACAGGGAGTCACATTGTAAGTGGTACAGTGAATTATTAGGGTGGTGGTGTTGAAATTATGTTTAAATAGAGTATAGCGATTCGAAGTCCTGTTTAAAAAGTGAAATGATTTGAAAAAAATATAAATTTAAAAAATAGATTTAAACAAAATAATAATGTATTTTTCTTAAATAAGTTAGGCTTTAGATAAGATTTTTTGTCCGGACTTGGTTTGAATTTGCTCAACTTTTTTTTCATTAATGTTTTATTGTTTTTTTGTTACCATTTTGATGTTGTTTTGCTATCATTTTGTTACTATATTGTTATTATTTTGTTGTTATTATTTGAATATTATATAATTCTTGTTTTATTATTAAATTTATTACTATTTTAAATGCATGTGTTTGTCAAGTTACAACTATCTCAGTGTTATTTAAGTATAAAATTTTTTTAATGTATTTTCAATTTGTTGAGAAACATTTATTTTAATATTTTTTTGTATTTGATGTATTATATTTTTAAATTTATTTTTATATAAAAATATTTAATACAGTCGAACCCAAACCTAAAAATTGAATTAAAATTTTTGCATTAACTTTACCTGACCCATGATCAAGTCAATAAGGTATATTTTCAATTACGTCTCCCATTCAATCAATGTTTCCTTGTCTTGGTGCAAAAAGAAAAAGAAGGATTTTTTATAAAAAGAGATTGATTTAACATAAATTTTAGTCATCAAACTCTTTACCTTAAGTGTAAATACATAATGATTTAACGCACTTAAACTTAAATCTTTCTACATTAATAAAAATGTACATATTAATCGAATTATAACAAATGTCAATACTTATTAAAAATAAAACAAGATTATTTTCGTAATAAAGCTGCAAAATCGAAATTTTCTTTTCATCATAAAATTTGGTAGTCTAGCAAAAGATGATATTTTGTGAGGACATAACGATTTTTCTTTTACTTTTGGTTAAGAGAAATCTAAATAATCTTATCTTATAAAGATATTTGAAGGATTTGTCTAGATCTTGAAAGACAAACACTTTAAACGTGTAGAGCTTGATCTTTTGAGATTGGATTTTCCATATCTTCCCCACTCCATGGCATTTATTAAAAGAAAGTGCTTTTTAACTCATTAAAAATTTTAAAATAAGCTTCTTCTTCTTTTTAATACATGTAGTTATAACTTACATACAAACACCAATATTTAAAGAAAAATGGATCAAAATTTATTTTTGAATAAATTAAAGACATGACCGATCAGGCATTATTACTTAAAAAGAAACAGTATCAGATTAAATCAAACATATTCAATATTAAACTAATATCGATACTTTACAAGCTGAGATTTACATTTCAAGTATATAATTTTTGATGAATGATTGAACCACTTAATCAGGCATTTATTATATCAAGATCAGATTATAAACGATACATCTCTCATTTAATCTGCTTAAATTATTAAACCAGTTAAAGCCAAATTGAATGTTAGATCCTAAAATCTTACCAATTCAAAGAGTGGGGAAGACCCCTCAGTGAAACCAATAAGATAGCATTATAAGCACAAACCCCAATTCTCACACCACACCTCCAACAGAAGTGCAACAAAATCCTAATTCATCCACATTTTTCTTCTCTTTCTACTATCATTCATACCACGTTTGAGAAGAAAACCTAAATATCTCTATAATTGTAGCGTTCAAGTCTTTCTGGTATTTTCATCTCCTATTATAGCATAGCAATTTTTTAATATAAAAAATACATATTACCTAAGTACTATTCTCAAAAAAAAAAAAACTGAATACACCCGTATAATTAGAACAAAGTGAAAGTGGTGAAATTTATTAATTTCTAGTGAAAACTTGAACCTGGAGTGTAAATAGCAAGATCAGGCCAGCCATTGCTACAGCCAGTCCAACAATTTGTATCCCCACCGCCACCACCCCCTGTACACCGAAATAACTCTCATCGTTACTGTTACTGCTCTCTCTCAATCTCGGATCCCGATCCGAACTAGGACCGATTCCACGACCCGAAGCCAAATTCCCTCCAAAATCGTCCGTGTGTGCTGTTTCTGAACCCGACCCATTTGGATTCAACCCGTTTAGAAGATTCCGGAACTGCCCACTCGATGCCAGCAGCGAGCTAAAACTCCCACCGCTATCCGTCATCTTCCTTGCTTGATGATCAAGCGACAAGACATACATCCGGGTCTGATCGGCATCCGAAACCGAATTCTGAACCGCCGAGCTCAGAAGAACCTGTTGCGGAATCGTCGGCGGCGGGGAGGAGTCAGAGAGATTTTGGTTACGGATCGAGTCCGGAGCGGGGTTAGACTGGCGTTTGGGTTGGCTGCTACTGTCCGAGGAAGAGGAGCGTGTGGAGTTCTTGCGGGTGCCCCCACCGACGGGAATGTTCCGAAGGGCTCCGCCTTTGGTCCAATAACGTCGGCAGCTCTTGCAGAAATGGCGGGGCTGAGCTAAGTTGTAGTTGTTGTAGTAACAGAATTTAGTGTTGGTTGAGTCACAGCGCGGGCATTTTAGCTGCTCCTGCTCTGGAAAAACCGGTGCCTTCATTTGTTGAAAACCCGTCGGGTCTTGCATTTCGATTAATCCTTGTGATCTCAAAAGGAGTAACAGATATCAAAATTTCCCAGATTTGTAAACATAAAAGAAAGAAAACGTCAACTTTAATCACTTTATGTCAAATTTTGATGATAAAGTTTCGTTCCGGTTTTTCTGCTTATGAGATGACAATGGACAGCAAAAAGGAAGAAAATGGAATTTTGAGGCTCGAGGATCAGAAAGCGGTGTTTTTTATCCAAATTTCAAGGAATTGAAAAGCTGTTAACCTTTCAAGCTTGGGAAGTGGCGAAAAAAGGCCACTGAAAACAAGACAAAAAGGAATACTATGTTTTTCTTTGGGATTCATACTATCAGACAGACGAAGCAAAACATACACTTCCAGTTCATCAAAAGTACAAAATCAGAAACCATGAAGCTCGTGATTAAAAGAAAAAAAAAAGAAAGAGAAGAGACAAACAAGCACCAACCTAGTAACATAAAGTAAGGAATTCAAAGATTGAAAAAGTGTAGAGAGAAGGAACACATATTTGGGTGATGAAGAGTTTGATAAAATGCGTCTCTCTCCGCCTGAGAGTGGCCATTTTACTTTCAAATATAAAGAGACCAGACACTGTTTATCCCTCTCTTCCTCTATCTTTGAATGTCTTGGGGTCTGGGATTGGCTCAATCAACTTCTCTAAATAATGCAGTAATTAATTAAAAATAATCCCAAAGTTTTTATTACAAAAATATTTGTGAACAGCGCCCTTAAATATTCTTATGCCTAGATCCTTTTGGGAATGTTGCTAGTGTTCTTGTTTTATATTGGTGTTCGTTGACTTTTGTTTAGAAATATTTCGTGGGTCGGAAGACCGTATATGTCAATCTGATTAATTGCTCTTATGATCTAATCCAAGTATTTTCAATCTCTTCTGTAAATAAAAAAATATGCGCCCAAGTTAAACCTTTCTACCCCACATTACATCATAAAATGAAAGGTATACCCAAATGATAGTGTGATGGAAAATTTTTTATATGAAACATCAAGGATTTAAACTCTTCTAAAATTTTGAAAATAAAATAAAAATTTATTTTTCTAAAAATTTGAATTTAAAAAATCTCAACTTTATTAACACAATTAAATTTATTGCTTAAATACTTTATATATGTTACCTATTTTAAAGTTATAATTTAAGCTATTTGATTTGTACATATTACTGAACTTTGAGATCCCAATAAGAGACTTAACATCGATTTAAAAGTAATTATAAAATCATTGAAAAACATAAATATTTATTATTGTTGTTTTGTAAATGTGTTAATTTTTTTATATTTTCTTAATATGATATTAACCATCCGTTGAATATAAATAATAAATAAATTTCATTTAGAAAAAAGATTTATTTGTTATGTATGTATTACAATAGTTAGATATAAATAAAATAAAAATATTTAGTACAATTTTAAAATTGAAATTAGAATGTTGAATAATAACTCTTGTAAAAAATAAGACATCTTCAAAGTAAATAAATAAAAAAATCCATTTCTTTGCTAAAAACAAGTTATAGGAATGACTAAATATTATCAATTGAATTAGTTTATTGCTAACTCATATATTAAAATACACGTAAAAAATAACACTCCTACCAAACTAGCATGATTAAAATGGTTTTAAAAATTATGATATCTTGGTGTTACTTGATAAATTGAAAATTTAAGTGCAGGATAGTTAAGAGTTGAAATTTCATAAATACTGACTTTATATTAGAAAGTTGTTTGATATATTAATAAAATTAAATATTGAACATAATTAAGTTGTTTGATAAAATTAATATTAGTTTTAAATTTTTTCTTAAATTTAATCCTATTAATATTAATATATTATTTTATTACATATAATTTATTAGAAAAATTAAATAAAATAATTTAATCCTATTTATCTTATTAAAAAAATTATTGAATTTTTTATATTAAATAAAAATTAATAAAATTATTAAACACATTTAAAAAGTTAAATGTTAAAAATTTCATTTCCAGTTAAATTGAAAACTTTAACTGTTTATAAACATATTATATTTATATTTTTATAAATTTTATATAAAAATATAATAAATTTAATTAAATTTTAACTCGATTAACATCGACAGTACCAATATTGTTACCAATATAATAAGATGTGAGTTCTAATGTTTATTCTACTATTTAAAAATTGAAATAAATTATGAATAATTTTAAACTTTGTATAAAAAAATAAAAAAAGCAATTGTAATAATATTTACTACTTTATAAGCAAAAACATTTTTGATAACTTTGAAACGTACCGTTATCTCTGGCTAAACTATGGCTTAGTTTGGATGGGCGGTGTGTTTAGCTTCGGTGAGGTTAAAAACAGCGGTGGTGGTGAGATTAGTTACTGTAGCGGTGAGATTGGGTACTGTAGCAGTGAGATTAGAAACAGCGGTGGAGTGTGTGTTTGGATTCAAACGCAGCTGTAGCGGTGAGGTGAAAATAGAAAATGACTTTTAAGGACATTAGATTAAAAATGATATATAATAGAAATTTTAAAATTATTTAACAATTATAAAATTAATAAATGATTAAAAATTATTACAATTATATTTATTTCAATAATAAATAATTAAAAATGAATTATTACAATTACATAAATATGCTACTGCTGGTTTTTACTAATTCCTAGCACATAAGTTACTGAACAGCTCAATTTAACAAGAAGGTTTAACAGTGTTACTCAATTGAACTAATTTCGTTATCTATGTTTGTATGAAATTTTGCCTACATACCAAATCCTTTAAAATGTTTTACTAATACAATATTATAAGACATTGGGGGTGATAAAAAGTTTGATTTAGTTTAACATTGGAGTTATAATATAAGATTAAAGACGTCAAAATATGACTTTATAACATTAGCATTGTTAAATCCCTGTTTAGCCTACAACCAATCAAAACATTATTTCAACAGAAATTGGATAAAATATTTTAAAAATGTAACATTCATATTTTCAAAATATTTTTATACTTTTCATTTCATTCTTACTATTTATATAATAAATCAAATTTAAATATATAATTTCTGCTTCATTTATATTGAAACCCAAGGCATACAATTCAAATCTAGATCCATGTTTCCAACATCACACTAGTGTATTTGTCCAATAGATTGGAATATTCATCAGAAGAGAAAATGCAAAATGATTCACATTTGAGCTAAAGATGAAGCAATGCAATGATGAATGAAAAATGATTCATTTCTTAATTTCAGAAGAAATCCAATAGAAACCACATGTTCAATTCTTCATCAACATATCTGATTCATTTCTTATTGTTCATGGTTCAAAAACCATCAAAAGCTTGAACGAGTCAAGTATAAGATACATGACTAAAGCCTAGATAGAATTACAAACAAATGTAGCTGACATACCAGCTATAACATCAAACATAAATCAACAACTACTCCTACTAACTTTAAGTATAAATTACATTGCAACTAAATCAAGTTACAAATGAACAAAATAAACAAAATGCTGCTGCTTATCTGGTTCAGCTTGGATGCTGGTTTGCACGCTGGTTTGCTGCTGGTTTCCTATTGCATTGCAGGCCAAAGTTCAACAACATCCTGTGCACCATCCTTTGCAACAAAAGAAAACCATTCAAAACAAAGACTTATTGATTGAATCCAGGAAAAATGGAAAAGCTCCAGCCTTAGGATCATTTTTATAGATAAAAAGTTATTAAGCATCTAACCTAAAACCAATAGGCAATAGGTTGAGAGGGCCAACCTGAATATAAAACCGAAACAAACCCAATATTAATAACTTTGGGATAGCACTACTTAAGGCCCCTTCAAGTGTAGATCAAAGGGCATAGACATGGACAACCTCAAGAGGGTTCCTTGTACTGCATTTTTGGTTAATGGGTACCACCAGAGATGCAATAGACACAGTAGGTATCTCAATTTTTAGATAGAACTTTATCTAAGCACAAACAAGTCTAAACCAATGTGCATATGTGCACACATGACACATGCCATACAAACACCATTGCATTAACCATATGACATAAAGTGGTATGTAGTTATATAAGATTCAATTATTTCTAACAATTTGAAGTGACTACCAGTACCTAAATATAGTAAATACTAACCAGTTGGGCCTTGATTTCTTCTTGTAAGCTCTCCATGTCAGATTTTAGCCGGTTGACAATGCTTCTCTGGGGAGAAAAGTAAATGTAAGATAATTAAGAGATTTTTAAGAAGGATTGAGAATACAAATTAGGATAATAAAATGACAGAAAGTGCTGCAATGGAGAAGCACGATGAACTGATAAAAAAACATATCATGACCATAACAGCCGGTAATGCTGCTAATCTAATATTTGGAAACAAACCTGTTGGTTATAACTATCAGTCAAAGATGAATTTTCAGCAACCAAAGATTCTGCTAATGTACGTGAGGCCTCAAGAGCTCATTGCAGTGAAAACTTTTCCTGAGTCAAGTCTTCAATATGCTGCAGAATAAGGATGAATAGATTAGAAAAGCCAAGGCAATGAATAGAGAAAACATTAATAAACAAAACCATTAACAAATTTGTAACAAGCTCCCTAACAATTTGAACATCACCAGACAAAGAACACAAGAGAATAAAATGCAGATCAGCATACAGACAGCATAGCATTTTAAAATACAGCATAAAACTGAATTCATCCTGTGCACCATCCTTTGCAACAAAAGAAAACCATTCAAAACAAAGACTTTATTGATCAGACTATTGAAGAGTCATAAAAGAAGTCACAGGAGTCTAACAATAAAAATTCCCACTGCAAGCATCTTTAGAAGCAAAAGTTTGCAACATTGATCATAAGAACAACTCCGATTCTACAGAATAGCAAATAAACTCACCGATTCTACAGAATAGCAAGGAACCATAAGAACAATATATCACATTTGCAGTGATTCTTTGATTCTGGATATTAACTGATCCAAAATCCGACAACTTAGGTTATACATACTAAAACGAGCTATTTTTTAATGCTTTTCACGAGTCACGACTTCCACCATATGCCAAGAAAATAAGCAAATGGCATTGAACCAATCTGGTAGATACCACAAAAGTTCACTAGTTTTGCAAAAGTTTTAACAACCTCTCCCAAAGCCCAGTGAAAATAAAAGGAAAAATGTAAAACTTAAAATATTTTTGGGAGACGAGAATGCTAGATCAAAAATCCACAGGGCGGATATACTCCAATGACCATCATTACAGAGCCATAAAGCTATGTAAAAACTCTCTGAGAAAGAAAAGTGAAAACAGATTCCATCAAGGTTTACACCTGAGCATAACAAATGTAAGTCCCTTAAATAAGAGAAAAAGAAAAAAGAGGGATCAAATAACAATGTCCTCAGTACATCCCATGTTATCACTGAAATAATATGGATTATGGACTCATAGTACATGCATATCTGATGCAGAACAGGGGAAACTCAAGATTAGAAAATAATCAACAAAAAAACTGAAACACGATATTGAAGCATAATTACAAAGGCCTTACAGAATGTTAACCAAGCAATAAATAATGGAAATGAAGCAAGACAGTTTTATTATTGAACTTCCGATCAAGAACTTTTGCTCCTGTCAATCCAAGAACACAGAATTTTAAAAAAAATGCAAAACCAAATAAGGAAAAAAATGAAAATTTCAATTAGAAAAAAAGAGAAACACAGAAAATTCAAGAACACTGATTTGCAACCCAAGGGAAGGGGAAAGGGGAGAAGAAGGGTAACCAAACATCAGAAAAGCCTGAAGAAGAATGCAACGGAAGAATATATGGGTAAAAGAGGAAAAAAAAAAACAATTGAAGTTACCCAATTTTCACTGGAACAAAAGGCTCCAGTCTGAAATTAAGCCTCCGGTGAGGTGAAATGCATTCTCAACGCACTGAAGAATGCTTTCCAAACAGCCTTGCGTTTACTAACGTTTCAGTTGCAATTTTTTTTTTAGCCTAAAACAGCCAACGCACTGAGATGCAGTTGCATCCAAAGGGAGCCTATATAGCATTGTACAGTGTAGAGTAAACAAATTCCTGAAAACAACAAAAATGTCACATGTAATATGCTACCATAGTCTAATAACAAAGGTGTCTTTATCCCCTAAACAGTGAAAAAAAAATAACACTTACAGCTTGTTTGGTTTGGTGTATTGGCATAGCCAATACACCCCTAATCGGTGGGCCCCACCTAATCCGGGTGTAACACGTCGTTTGGTTTGATGTATTGATAATACGCACCTAATCCATTACCTTCTTAATCGGTGAAAACCACCGATTTCTATTCCCCCCTCTTTGCCCAGATAGCTACCGATTGAACATCACCTCCCTGATTTGCCCTCCCCCCATCCCCTTGTTTCTCTTCTGTTCCTTCATCCGATTTCCTTCCTTATTTTTTTGCTTTTGTTTTCTGCCGATTTCCTCCCAGTCCATTACGCCTCTTTGCTGCCGATTTGTTCCCTCCGTTTCCTTTCTTTTCTTTTTCGCTCTGCCACTCTTTCGATTGCCTTCTCAACCAGTCGACCTTCTTTACTGACCCTTGTTTCGATTCCGAATCCAAGTCCGACCACTCTTCTCCACCCGCGACGCGAGCCTTTCGAGAACGGCCTCCTACCAATCCAGAAGCTCATATTCACTGACCCACTCCAGGCCCTAACCTCTCTGAAGCAAAAGCTCGTATCTTCCTCCACTCAACGAGTCGACTCGGCGGCCCTCGCTGACGCCCTCGAGATCTCTTTGGACCATGCACGTCTCGTCCTCGACACTCTCGCCTCGGTGCTTCACTCCGAATCCGACCTTCTCGTCACCTCGCGCTTCGACGATGTTGATTCCGTTGGTGCTGATTTGCTTGATCTGATCCTGTTTTTGTACATTCAATCGTATAAAAGGCTTTTGCCGCGCTCGCATAAGGATGCAGCTGCGGTTGCTGATGTTTGGCCTTCCACCTCATTCATTGCTGCATTTTGATGGCTTTGAAGTTGGTCTTCATTATGAGTTGTTTGTAATATTTGTTGTCTTTTTCTTTTTAATTCTATATCCAATGCATTGCTGCATTTAAGTAAGAAATTTTGATGGGTGCTGCTAGCAAATGTAATGAAATTAATTGAGAGCCAATGTCTTAAATTGCTTGGTTTGATTGTTCATGTTTTATTGCTTCCATCTGCCTGCTGTTTTAGGATTGCTGTAAAATACGATTAATGCAGCTGGCACTCTATGACTTGCGATGATAAATTTTATGTTTCATTTGAATTTAGTACCTAAGGCAGTAGGATTTGCTATAATTTTTGTTTGTCCCATTTTCTATCCAGCTAAGTATCTCATTATGTCTTATCAGAAAAAAGAGCATCTCATTAATACGGATTTCACCTTGTCTGCAAAATTTTGCAGTAATTATATATCTATTCGCTGTTCGAAGTTATAGCTGTAGGCTATAGTCTTTACTTTGTAGCAATTTATGTTCTAGTCTTTGAAGGCATATCCTGGTTTGTGTTATGATATAGCTTGGCAAGTGGCAGAACAGCATTTTTATTGTTATGAAACAATGCAATCATTATTGTGCTTTTTTTCTCTTTATCATTAGTTGCCTTGTTTAGGGTTGTTTGCAACCTAAAATTGGTTTGTTTTGGTGTTAAACCTGATTTTATGTTGCAAGAGGAAGTTGGAGCCTTATTCGCATGGCCAAATAAGAATGTAGGCAGTTTCAACCAAAACAGGACAAAGACCTTGCCAGCTTTTAAGCAATCAATCACAGATTTGAGCTGATTTTTCCTTGTAACATTTCGGAATATAAATTTGGTGCTTTTTTTATTCTTTACGTTCCTATTCTCTGTTCCTTCTTAACATGTATGGCTTTGTGCCCCATTTTCTATTATGTTCTGATTGGTTGTATTCTTTATTTTACTTCCTCCTTGTTATCAGCCTCTCTGCTGTAACTCTATTACCATGTATTCTTGATAAGTCTTTCTTGTATTTACATATCTTACTCTATTTCCATTTTTTTACTTGTTATTAGCTTTTATTTTGTCTTGGTTTATTCACATAAGTACTGTTTCTTCAGGTTATATCTATGGAAGGGTTTGAGCACCTTGGGTTTCTGATTCAATTTGAAGATAAGGGATCTGATGGAGTTTTCTTAAGCCGAGCAGCTCCCATTTTTGCTAATTCAGATCCAGACTTGTAGAATAATAGTCTCTCTTCATCCCTGCTGAATTTCATTGCTATTTGAACTAAAGGGAATTTGCACAAAATAAAATATGGCCATGCAGATGCATGCAATCACTTTCTATTGCTAAGATTGTTAGATCAATAAAAATATTTTTTTCTTGCCGGTTAAGCTCTTTGTATAGTATTATGTCATTTGTCTTGTATCTTGTTTGTATCGAATTGTCTTTAATATGTTTTGAGTATCATGTTTGTTATAATCATTTTTTTTTTTTTTTTTTTTTTTATGTTTTTTTTATAATCCACTGTGAAAGAGTTCATGTGATTATAGCTGCAAAACGGGTCTGCATTGCCAATTGTCGTGAGTGTGTATTTTTTATTATCCCTCTTTTTGCGTAACACAGAAGGGGGAGTAAACACAATCCCCTTTTGCTTTATGTTCACGCTTGTTTTGAGGAAAGATTAAAGATATTTTCTAAGTAATGTGACTACTCTTAGTTTGAAAAGATAAAATTACAGGGGAAGAATTCCATTAGCAATATTAGTTCTGTGTCTTTTGCCCATAGAATTGGCTGTCCACTCTCTTTCCACTCCTGGGACCTTTATCTTTCAATTCACCAAGTCAGCCAACTCAGCCCCTACTGTGTGTCTGTTTGCTTAATGCGACCCCTTTTTTTTTCTCTTACTTGCTCATGGTTGTTTTAAAATATCTGATGAAGACAAAAGTTATATGCAAAGTTGCAAAGTTGCGGTTTCTATTTGTGCGTTTGGTGGTGGAGATGATCTTTATCAACCTATAGGAATGTCAGAGGCATCACTTAAAAAGGTGAGATTGTAAATGATGCTGAAGACTTACTTTCGGGATTAGATGTTCAAGATTTTGAATCTTTGCTTAACTTGTACTCTTTGTTGATGTAGGTTTGCTATGTTCAAGATTTTCTGCTTCTACAGAATGGAAGAATCGATTATGGTGAATTTGTTGCCATGGTACTAATTTTCAGTTTGTTGGCAGATTGTACAGCAGATCCAGAATATGATGACTCATGAGAAAAGCGATCGGGAAACGGTTTTGGTTCGTCGCATGCTCCAGGACGGTACTTGATGTTGTTTGTTTGAAGCATTAGAGAGATGCTGTTGGTTTATGGAATGCCATAGGTTTTGTAAAACTTTGAGGAGTGTGGAAGTGTTAAAGTTATTCAA
>NW_024403014.1:0-29528 GCF_007990345.1 Gossypium hirsutum | reverse complement strand
AGATAGAAAAAGGCTGAAACACAATAAGAAAGAAATAAATTAGATAATATCGGCACAACAGAAATAAAGAAGAATTGACAGTAAGAAATTAAAAGATAAGTCCTAAGAAGCTTGAAATCTCGAAGATTCACAACTCCTTCAAACGGCTCTAATCTCCCCTCCAAAGAATATCAATGGCAAGAAGAAGGTTGAAGATGGCTCCAAATCACAAGATTGTTAAACAACTTCTAAAGAAACTCAAGAGAAAAATCTTGGAGAAAACTCAAAGAAAATTCTACTCTCAACAATCTGAAATTTTAATAATAATGATAAGTGTTAACAAGGTGGATAGCCATGCCTTTAAATAGCTTATAACTAGTCCTAATTAATTAGAAAACTAAATAAAAAAACTCCTAATTATTTTAATATGGAAATTCGGTCAAAGGTCATTTTATCTGGGACTCTTGGACTGAATATTGACATAAAAATTTAAACTAAGTAAATAAATAAATAAATAAATAAAAATAAAAATAAACTTACAACTTGGGCCACTTTGACAATTTGGTCTGATTTTCAACTAAGTATGGATGGATTTCTTGATTGGGCTGGGAATTTGCTTATTGGGCATCGCATTCAAGAATTTGGGCTTTTGTGACTCGTATCATTCCCCTTCCTCAAAAAGATTCGTCTCGAATCTGAAAAATCAAATGAAACTCGAATTTCCTCTATCGAACGGGACTAATGGCAATTGAGTCACTTGAGAAGAAAGCATGAGATAGTAATATAGTAACGGAAATAAGCTTGTAGTCCAATCATAAGCAAATAGAACAGGTATAACGCATGTGAATGGACAGATTCAGATTACCATGCAAACAATCTAATTTACTCACCACGCCTCGTCAAATATTTGAAACAAAGATGGACATGTTTAAGGCATTCAGTCGTCTCACATTGTTCCCACAACCATGAATAAATGCGAGTAATAAATCAAATGGTAAACATAATCGTCACAAGTAGGTATTTGAAAAGATTCACATGGTTCACAGAGTTGCATAATATACCATGCATTAATCGCGTCTATAGATTCACTCACACATGCTTATCAAAAAAAGATCTTTTATCAACAATCAAAACAGATAGATCATCAATAAATAAAATAGGACAGTCAAGCACGTTTCGATCTAAGTGTTCATCAACACGATTTTATCACTATCCGAGGAGTACAAAGTGTTCAAAGGTTTCAAGCATCTTACCTCGATAAGCAGAAAATAAGGTCGATTTTACTTTTCATTTAAAACAACCTTCGCTCATCGGGGGCATATGTAGTCGAATCTCCGTTGTTGAGTTAACCTTTGTCAAATGGAACTCAAACTTCATGTACAACACATAAACTGTTTAAGACGAATATAAATTGAAAACAAATTTGGAAAATTTCGTATTTATCTCCAAAACAGATTTGGACAAATTCAAGGATTTACACAGGTAAATCAAAAGAATAACAAATCACGCTTCTTTCGTAATGACTTTATCAACCACAATCGAAGAGTAACAATTAATCGGATCAAAATGAGGGATCTTTTAAGAACTAAGTCACCAAAAGTTTTATCAATATTTTCAAATCTGCATGGACTCGGTTTCTAAAATTTCCTTACCTCGCTTACCTTGGGATCATGTAGTGTGATTTCATCTTTGCTAAGTTGATCGTATGAAAGCGTCTTTCATTTGAGAGGTATTGAAGTTGAAAGTTATCTTTCGATCTTTCGGGAACCTGAAAAGTAGCAACACAAGAAAAATTCATATCTGGTTAGTGGAAACATTCCTCACTACCCTTTCCACGTCTTTTTCTTTTGTTTCTTTTTCTAATTCATTTCTTTCTTTCTTCAATTTCTTTTTCACTCTCAATTCTTTTTGCTCTTTTTCATTCTCTTTTCTTTTCCTCACTTGTTTTAACAGAATTTTTCAGTTTGATTTGGTCCTCATGGACTTTTTCCGGAGTGAGCGCACTAAGGTGAGTTTTTTCCTTGATGCTTGAAAGATACCTATTGGTACGACCATGTGAGTGACTTTCGATCCAGTTGCCATGGTTTCCTAGCACAAATGGCAGGCTTGAATAGGCATTACGTCGCACACAAACTTCGTCTTGATACTTACCGATAGAAAAGGCGATGCGCACTGTTGAGTGACCCTAAATTGGCCTTCGTTGCTAAGCCCTTGTAGTTGATAAGGTTGTGGATGCTTGGTAGTGGTTAAGCAAAGCTTTTCCACCATCGTCGTGCTGGCTATGTTTGAGCAACTTTCACCATCAATAATAACTCTACAAAGCTTACCTTGTACATGGCAGCGAGTATGAAAGAGATGTTCTCGTTGCTGCTCGCTCTTTGGTTTTGCCAAAGATGATTGTCCACGATCATGAAAATCATCATCCATTCTAGGGAACGTGAGGGCTGCACCTATGGGGCTGGTTATCCCTATCTTCTTAATTGGATCTCGATATTGATGTTTTTGATTCACTCGTACCTCATTCAAAGTAGTATTCAATGCTTGAAGTGTAGCATTTATGTGTGATGCAGCAGTATGTCCGTCTAACTGTTGTTGGACTTTCATAAGTGCATCATTATTATCACCTTTAGCATCTTCAAACTGTAAAAATAAACACCTCAACACTCAAAAATAAAAGTTAGCAAACCTCACCATTAATCACTCAAAAAGAAAATCAAATTCTCAATGAGGTGAATTCAATCTTGTGAGTTCTTTATTAGAGTTTATATCAACAATTAGAGAGTGTGAACCAAACTACCAAAGAATCCTAATTTGCACTAGGATGCAAAAACTGACGAGACACAAGTGATTCGTGTTGCACCGAGGAAGGATTGTGCACACGTTTAAATCCTACTAACACAAGAAACAAGAAGGTGTTAGATATTGTAAAAGGAGAATAAAAGCAAACAAATGAAAACTACAGCTAAGATCAATAAAATTGCTGAAAACAGAAAACCCGAAAAACTGCGGAGTAACTTGACAACTTCGTTTGAGGTGTTCCCGATCTCCAAAAAATAACGAAATTAAATCTGGAGTGTCCTTATATATTGAATTTCGATCTGGAAATTTTGGGCACAAATTCAACCCGCTGAATTGTTTTTAAATTTTTATTGAATTTCGTATTTTTTGATTTTTTTGACTGATTTTTTGCGGGAATAATTTTTTTTATATTCAAGCACAGTGCCAAAAACATGTATGTAAATTCAGATCAATAGGACAACGTTTACCCACTCAATGAATTTTTTTTGAACAATTTTTCTGGTAAAACTGCTGTTTATGCTTTAAAAATAGAGATCAGTTTAGAAATCAACAAGAACACCCAAACGCCAAAATCTGATACCAAATGATACGGGGTTGTGCGCGGACCAAGATGAGTTGCCAAGTCAGAGAAACTCTACGAAAACCTAAACAATTAGATCTGAAACGAAACAGAAAATTAAAAGATTAGATTTTTGAATTTCAGATCTGAAATAAAATCCCCAATCAGCAAAGAATCAAATTGAGAATAGAAATAAGTGTAATAAGGAATCTTGAAACCTAGAAGAGATTGCGATTCTGCCCAATTGAACACCCAGATGTTTTCCCAAATTTCGCAATCTAATTTCTCCCAAAAAGAGTATGGATGAATCGGCAAGACCCTAGAAATTGGGATTTTTGGCTAATTCCTTAAGATAGAAAAGGCTGAAAACACAATAAAACAGAAAATAAATTAGATAAATATTCGGCACAAGCAGAAATAAAGAAGAATTGACAGTAAGAAATTAAAAGATAAGTCCTAAGAAGCCTTGAAATCTCGAAAGATCTCACAACTCCCTTCAAACGGCTCTAATCTCCCCTCCAAAGAATATCAATGGCAGAAGAAGGTTGAAGATGGCTCCCACAATCACAAGATTGTTAAACAACTTCTAAAGAAAACTCAAGAGAAAAATCTTGGAGAAAACTCAAAGAAAATTCTGCTCTCAACAAATCTGAAATTTTAATAATAATGATAAGTGTTTAACAAGGTGGATAGCCATGCTTAAATAGGCCTTATAACTAGTCTAATCTAATTAGAAACTAAAATAAAAAAAACTCCTAATTATTTTAATATGGAAATTCGGTCAAAGGTCATTTTATCTGGGACTCTTGGACTGAATATTGACATAAAATTTAAACTAAGTAAATAAATAAATAAATAAATAAAATAAAAATAAAACTTTACAACTTGGGCACTTTGACAATTTGGCCTGATTTTCAACTAAGTATGGAGGATTTCTTGATTGGCTGGAATTTGCTTATTGGCTCGCTTCAAGAATTTGGCTTTTGTGATCGTATCAATAATCCTTATCCAAAACCCTGTGCTGGTGAACAAAAACTCCACTAATCGTTTTCTTTAAGATCTTACATACAAGTACATTGTGCACAGAATACTAAGATATAATCTCCAAAGACTTTTCAACTATATAAATTGAAAAGAAAAGCATATCTATGTCCAGCCTGGTGACTAATCGAGTAAGGTAAAATTTTGATAAATTAAGGCAACCATGAACTAGCAGTGTTAGTTCTTACAAAACATGTACTATTTATGTAGGATGAGAAGATTGATGAATATTACCCGCAAGTCATGACCTATGAAAACATGGAAGAGAAACAGTTAAAAGACAATGAACTTTATACCCATATGCCATTTGATTTATGTATAGCCTCATTGTGAGATCTCATGCTATTACTCAATTATGCTTGAAATTCATGTCGAATCTATTCAGAAGTCACTCGTGGTAAATCAAACTATCTAAGCTGGTTAGATAAAGCATTACATATTCGGCTTAGTTTGAACCAGTTTCGTATACAACATAGTAATCTAATATTAAAAATATTAAAAAAGTATTATTAATAAAAAGCTCGATCAAGCTCGCGAGCTGCTAAAACCAAGTAGTAAGGTACTCAAACATGGCTCACTAGATAACTCAAGCTGCTCACGCTTGAATCGATTTCGAATTTCTTTCGGATGACTTAGGAGCACAAGTGCCTTGTTTATACCGCTATCAAACGCATACCAAATCCAACACTCATTTGATTTCAAGAATCAACTAAAAAATTCTCCAAGTAATAAGTAAGGATAGAGCAGATAATGAAGATTTAAAATATAGTTACGGCTCAAAATACATAATATATACATAAATTTTACATTAATAGTAACATAAATGTTAACTAAGAGCACAAGAAATCTTTACTCTAGTACATACATTATAAATATAAATATGGATCAAGTGATTAATCAGTATCAGACCAGTAGATATCCATCCCGCCCAATCGTTCTCAGGCACTCCAAGAGCCTTCCAAACTGCTTTCGAGGCATCAACAATGTTGTTAGGGCAAGGGGCTGATAATCATGGTCCGAATCGCATCCCATAGTAGAATCGCATTCATCCACAACTTTAGCCCTCACAGATCTTCCATTGCCATGCATGTTGATATAATTCAAACACCTCTTTCCGTTGTTATACCACCCTGTAGAAAGTGCCACCACAGGGTCATCATCGGAGTGGTACTGGTTGTCACATTCAGATGGTGCACCACCGTCTCCATCTGGCTCAAAGCTGTTAAGCGTCAGTGTTGCTTTCGTTTGGCTTGATACAGGGGTGAACATTTGTATGTCGTGTACCACTTGCCATCCTTGCAACAATCAGAATCATTTTCCTGGTTGCATTGCCCTGGTGGAGGGGTTTCCCTTTGATCTTGCCACTAGGGCTGCACGTCTGTGCTTCAACACTAAGAAAAAGAAGAAGAATGCAAAGGAGAGGAAAGACAGTCTAACAAATTACTTGCTTCTTCATTTTTATCTTCTTTAAGTCACTTCTGTTTGATGTTTTAGTGCAGAAAACTTCAAGTGGTAAAAGCAATATATAGAGATCTTAGCAATGAGTAATTTAAAATACTGGTCATTCACTATGAAAATTTATGATGGACTGAAGCTGATAAAATTGGATTTTATCATTTACCCAAATTTTGTAATATATTTATCATTCAGAAGCATATATGTGGGAGGTTCCTGCAGGTTTGGTTCACTTTTAGCTTATTTTCTTAAATTTCTTATGGCAGCTATTTGTTGATGAAGATCAAAGGGGCTTTAGATTATACTTGTCAACAAATCATTTACTGGCTGATGCCTAAATTGGATGGATTTGAAGATGGTTACACTTAGCTTTTCATTTTCCATAAGAGTTTGCAATGAAAATTATTTCTATACATACATTATACGTATACTTCTTTACAATATCTTTAAATATATATACATATAAAAATCATATTCCTGATATCCGGTCCAATAGTAGTGTTAGAATTTCTGTCTCAAATTCCGTTCACAGGAAAGAACCAAGGTGAAAGAGCCAAAGGAAAAGCGATAAGTATATAAACGTTGACAAAGTAACTTTCGTAGTTAAAGCAGCAGCATATAATATTGTTTTAATTGCAGACCAAAATTTGAAATTTGGTCCGGAATGTGCATATAAAAATATTAAGCACCAAAATTAGATTTGGATAAAAAAATTAACTCAATAATTTCTGGACCAGAAACCCAATTCAATTTTTAGTTTTATAATATATTATATAATTTATTTCATATAAAAATTTAATTTATAATAGTATACGATACTATAGTATAAACATTAAAATCTGTTGTCTTTAAAATTAAAATAAAATCATTTTAAAAAGTTAAATAAAAAATATTTTTTTTTTGTAAAACAATTTGCATACTAAAACATACTCGAATTTAGTTTTTGATTACGTGTCAGCCTTTGGTTGACTCAGACAATTATTTCAAAGGACAATTTTTTGGGGACAAATTTTTATTTTAAGGCTTTTAGTAGGATAAAATTCTCTAAGAATGGCATCCGTGTCAACATTGTGAAATTGTTCAAGTCAAGAGACAATAGGTCGTCTCTTTCATAGCACGGTACACCATGGTACTCGCAAATGGCGGCACGGGAAATATCAGTGTTAGCATGCCTGACGTATAGTCGGTCATGCGTACCAATTTTGAAATTGGAGTAACTCTAGCACTACAGGTACAATGCCAGCTTGCTTGGGAAGCAAGCAAAAATTGTCCCAACAATGAAAGTGTACATCGTCCTATATCTCATCATTAAACGATGAGGCTAGATCAAAATCATGTTCAAGGATGAAAGTATGTCCCTAAATTGTTTGATAAAAATCTGCGGCCTCTTGCTATTCAAATTTAACACCATCGTATTTCAATGACAAAACCGAGGCGGTGTGGGAACGAGATCGTTTAAGCATTCTCAGGGGCATTCTTTTAATTTTCGCACTTAAAGCCAATAAAAATAAACTCAATATCCAAAGGAAAGCAGTCAATACTTAAATTAAAAACTTTAAATTGGAAATAAGAAAACAGTAATAATAAATAAAGGAAAAGAAAAATTAAATCGTATTGATTGTTGTAGTCGAATGGATTGAATCGAGAAGTGTCGTGTTCCCCAATCCAAAATGGTGTGATACTTGCAAAAGAAGAAAACTAACCAAAGGTAAAGTAAAAAGAAAAAGAAAAGGAAATTGATCAATGAATCCAAGTGTAACCTCCTAAACTGTACCTAGAAGTCATGGTCGAATCGGGAAAGCTGCATTGGACACCTTAATGTCAAAGCTACCCTAATGATATTTAAAAACCTTCAAGTACTCCCTTTTATAAAACCATGGTTTCTATTGTTATCTTTGGAAAAACGTCCATTTACTTTGTCCAACCATGTTTGTTGAATTGGTGAATTCAGTTAATATTTTAAAAAAACCTAACTATTGGCGTTGCCTTCGAAAAATCATTTTGTTATCTTCCTAGCAAGGGAAATGTACCATTACTAGTCAAATTATTAATTTAGTCATATATCATGCATAGCCATTTCAAAATATTTATAAAATACCGTGTCTCTATACCCAATATGCATGTCGTGCATGCATAAAAAACCTCAAAATCTCAAACAGTCCCAAACCACAGTTTAAAGAAACTTTACAATCTAAAATCAAATAATAATAATAAAATCAGCCTAAAATATAATTAACTTAAAATAATTTGACGAAGTAAAGTCCGAGGCCGGCCGTACATCTGCGTGCCAATTCCAATCCTAAGTTCCATCATTAGCTGAGAAGTTGAGGTAATGATGTGAGCTTAACAAGCTTAGTGTGAGATTAAACAAGCAAGTATTAAGCATTAATACAATCAATTTCATAGAGGAAGCAATAGCACAATCAAACATTACCAATAATAATTTCAAATGCACATGATCGGGAAAATGCACATGTGAGATCCTACCCATACCATCCGCTACACACCACGAGTTCCCCAGAACCCGTTTGCCAAACTCTAATGTATGTGAGCAAAGCTCAATGTGGTAAAACCACCAATAATCAATAATGCATTGAAATTGCCAAATAAATAATGCGATATAATCGCCAATCCCTTCGGTACTCCAAAAGCAGTGCACTGACTACAAATATATGGGGGCTTATTATGCTGCCGGTACTCCACGGAACTCCTCCGTCAACCATAAAATCCCATCCCAATGCACATGCAATATGTCATACAAATTCATACATAATCATATTTCAATACTTTTTACATTTATTCGACATGTTCAACATGTCCTCAATAATCACGTACTTTCAGTAAAAGGAAGCAGTGTTCCAATTTCAAATTACCATTCAGATGGTATCTATCAATAGCGTTCAATTCACATACTTTACGAATTTCACTATGTAGCAATAGCAACCTCACGTATATATATCATAGTAATATTTCATGCATTTAAATCATGCATAAACCTAATATCTCAACATTTCGTACCATTCAATCAAACATTCTCATATCACGTAATATAATTATACATAACAATCTCAATTACACATTCATATAGTCAAGCTAGCAATGTTGCCAACACAACAATCTTTTAAGGCTCGAAAAGCACCTGGTTCGGGCACTCACAAAACTAAAATTTTGGCTATTAACTCAAACCAATAAGAAAGTTAATTTATCAAATATAGCATGACATTTATCATTATCAAACAAATTTTACAAGTTTAGGACCCACACCTTATTTTTCGCTTTCTCGCAACACCATAGTGAATCTTCCAATTTTCCTTAATAACCTTTATAAGATCCTAAACCAAAATTAGTATAAATTCAATCAATTTACCATTTAACCAACTTTCAAATACCCACTTATGGTTCAAACCAATTTCAAATTAATTGCCATTTTATGAATTCAAACTAGTTCGATTCCTTACCATGTATCTATGCGAACCGTATGTACGATCGTTCTTCGACTTTATGGTTGATTCGGGGTGCCTGGGTCAACACCTAATTCAATAATATACTGGAAAATAAGTAGATAATAATGATTAAATTCCTTCACTTTAATCAACCAATAACCTTTACCGTACAACTATGTCGAAACAACAATTAATTTTACGTTTAATTTCACTTACGCTTCTCGATTTGTGAGTTTCGAATGCCCAAACAATCAAGAACATTTTTCCCTAATTTACATGAGTTTAATAGTTTATTAGGAGGTTTCAAGAACTCAAATTATGGCTGGAATTAAATGTGAAAGATTCAAGAAACAAAATAGCCCCCTATTCTACACATATGCGCACGCACGACCATCTATGGTGGTCGAAATTGGGGCTGAATTTTAAAATGTTTTGAGACCTCATTAAAATCTGGAAAAATACCTTTGAAAATATTTAAAGTCTCCCAGATTCCAGATCTAGAAATTTTGGTTTTTAATTGACAAGATTAACAAAGAAATTGAGGAGAAAAGAGATCTTACCCAAGTTAGTTGAGAGAAACGACAATAACCCCTTCTTGGCAATGTTTGGGATCAATTTTGGAGTTCAATATTTCAAATTATACATGCATACTTACCCATTCACATTTTATTCCAATAGAACTTCATATATTTTCTCATAACATGTATATCATTTTTACTATGCTTCTTTCACTTACTGATTAATAGAGATACTATCGTCATTTAGATGTACTTCTATTAGAACAGTACGCATGCAAGAGTCAGGTTAGAGACTCACCTATTACTCACCCACAATAAATCAAAACTCCAAAAGTAATTGCGATATCCTTGCGTCGGCCGCTAACACCTAAAAAATCACACCATTCCATGAAAGTTGCAAATTCGTTAGCATGATAATCTTTTGTCTCAATCACTGGGCACTTATACTCTTGTGATGGTAAAGCGGGAACATATAATATTGTTTTAATTCGCCGGAAAAAGATATGTTAGAACAAAAGTAAAATTTTTTTCCGTAATTTGTAAATTTGCATATAAAAATATTTAGCGCGAAAATTAGATTTGGGTAAAAAATTTAACTCATATAAATTATAGAAGAGGTAAGACTGGCCTAACTGAGCCAAACCCAACTCAATTTTTAGTTCTGTAGTGTATTATATAATTATATCATATAAAAATTAAATTTGTAATACTATACAATACTATAAATAAATATTAAAATATGTTGTCTTTAAAATTAAAAAAAAACTGCAACGCCCCAAGTTTCTTAATCTATGAATTGTTTATTGTGTAAAGTAAATCGATTTGGCTCAATGGCTAAGTGTTCTAGATGTGTGTTTGAGATCTTGCTTATGTTTCCTTCTAATTAAATTTTTGTTATTTTTATCCCTATATCCAGCTAGTCATATCTAGTTTATCTGTAATGTTTGTTTAATTGTTAACAAGAATGAGGGTGTTAGTAAAGTGGTAAGGTCTTAGATTACCCTTAGTTTCCAAGTTTGAATCTTGTTTTGTACAAAAGTGAAATTATTTGTGCTCCTCGCGCATGAGTACCATGACATCGTGCACCTTGCGTACTCATTATCTTATCTACAATTTCAGAATTTTATGAATTAGCTTAAGTTTAATGAAAAATCCCAAATCTAGAGTTTTATTAGAGTTTAGAGAATGTTTGATTTGCTACCGTCTCTAGAGGTAAACAGTTTTACTAAAGTAACTAATGTAAAAGTATCTAAAGCGTATCTAAAGTTTGAAGTTTCTTACTTGAATCGGCGCCAAAGTCTTGGTTTCACTTTACGAAAATTAAAATATCAGTTTTCATAAAAAATCGGAATAATTCAAAAAAGTTTTTAAACATTTTGAACCCAAAATTTCACAGCCTGAGTTTTAAACATTTATTTTTGATTACGTGTCAGGCTCTGGTTGACTCAGACAACTATTTTAAACGGCAATTCACGGAAGGAACGATAGTGTTAACATAATGAAAGTTCAAATGACACTTCTGAGAAAAAAAGAAAAGTTTTAAGTACATAAATTGAAAAAGCGTTATAGTTTGGAGACCATTATTTAGTTTAAGGCTTTTTTAGTAATTTCGTTCATCTTTTCTAGCAAATTTCTCTCATTTTCTTCCTTAATTGACACCAGTCATTGAAGTTAATTGAAACAGTTGAAAACATGAAATGAAGTTTTAAAAGTAAAACTCTGAATTAAGCTCAAACTGCTTTCACTGTTCCAAAAGGCTCCGAATAGACATTTAGGGAAGTTAAATTTTCATTCAAGTTTGACAAAAAAAAAAGGTCTTCTTAAAACGCCGTTGCCGGGGATCGAACCCGGGTCACCCGCGTGACAGGCGGGAATACTCACCACTATACTACAACGACTTGGTGATCAGGTTTTAAAATTCATTTTACTCTTTGGAACATGCCAAATTTGGTCGCAAAAGAAGCAAAGAAGAGACCGTAGATTAATCGGTCGTTTTAGTTTATTTAGAGTTCAACCTCAACATTTGTATATTATCTCCTTTGTTTGTTCTTCATGATCTATACAAAATAGGATGAAAAGTCATGACAAAACTGTGAAGTGCTAAAAAATTATGGTGGACCGCTAAAATTGATGACTTATGATACAGCTGATAATATGGTATTTTATCATTTACCCAAGTTTTGTAATGTATTTATCATTCAGAAGCATCTTTGTGGGAGGTTCCTGCAGGTTGGATTCACTTATTTATTTTTTATATATTATGGCAGCAATTTGTTGATAAAGATGAAATGGGTTGGTTTGGAGACAAGAGGCCTTATATTAGTTATACTTGTCAACAGAACATTTTATTGGCTGACGCCTAAATTGGAGGGATTTGAAGATGGTTACATTGTGCTTTTTCATTTTTCATATAATTTTGGCATACAAAATTATATTCTATACATATTTCAACACGTACTTCTTTGAAATAACTCTAAAAAAAATATATTTGGTGTTTGAAATTTTATTAAATAAATATCTCTAAATTAGAATATTAGTTTTTCTATTAAATAAATATTATTTGTTTTCTACTAATTCAATCAAGATTCTCCCGTCTCTCCCTATAGATAGATGACACTGGTAGAGCTATAAACACAACAGTTCATGTAAGTTTTCAAGTTTATTAGTCCGCCAAAAAATAGTGAGAATTTATTTTCTAAGTATAAATTCTATTTTCTGAGAATAACAATTCCGTCGGCTTCTATTAAGAGAGAATTACTATCCTACTGAATGTAATAAATCGTTTCTGGTAAAAATCTCAGTCTCGCACTGCAACTGTTTGATTACACTCTCATTGAATTCATTCTTCAAATCATTAATGAATGATTCCCTTCCATAATCTTAATGTAAAAAATCAGAGAAAAATATGATGTATAACAAATGATGTGAAATACGATTAAAAGATATAAAGTAAAACTAAGAAAAAAATTTAAAATAGGAAAAAACAGGTTAAAAAACCTTAAACTTCCAATTATTTGATTTATAATTCTTTGTGTTGTTTCAGCATTAATGCTATTTAGAGGCTTGCATACATGCATAAAATGGAAGGAATAAAAGTGGACTTTGAATATTGATTATATTTGTATTTTTCTATTACCTTTTAGGTTGACATTAAAATGTATATATGTTTTATGGAATGTATTTATTAGATGTTTATTTACTAAATTTGGAAAAGTTGTGGAAAAAATAGGAGGGGAAATATTTGATACACTGCGACTAGAGATTTTAGACTCCGCCCGTAAGGTTAGGGGTTGACAAATGTCCTACAAGAATATAATAAAATATTTAAAAAAACATTTTAAAAAAAAAGAAACACATAACAATTTTTTAAGGTTGCTTGTGGAATAAAAAAAAATATTTCGCCAATGTACCAAATACTAACCCATAATATACACCTAAATTTTTTTTTGATAAATTAAGGCAACCATGAACTAGCAGTGTTAGTTCTTACCAGAAACATGTTACCTAGTTCTCGTAGGATGAGACCCGCAAGTCATGACCTATGAAAACATGGAAGAGTAACAGTTAAAAAGACAATGAACTTTATACCCATATGCCATTTGATTTATGGATATAAGCTCCCTGGTTGTTGAGATTATTCATGCTGGAGCTCTACTCAAAATTCATTGCTTGAAATATGGCTCCAATTTGGTCGAATATTATTCTAGACGCTCCAACTCGGCTCGTGGTAAAATCAAACTATTTAAGCTTGGTTAGAAAAAGTATTTACATATTCGAGCTTAAATTTGAACCCGTTTCGTATACGACATAGTAATCTAATATTAAAAATATTGAAAATGTATTATTAATAAAAAAAACTCGATCGAGCTCGCGAGCTGCTCAAATCAAGTAATAAGGTACTCAAACATGGCTCACTTGATAACTCAAGCTGCGCATGCTTGAAACGATTTCGAATTTCTTTCGAATAACATGCGAGCACAAGTGCCTTGTTTATACCCCTATCGAACGCCTACCAAATCCAACACTCATCTGATTTCGAGAATCCACTAAGAATTTCTCCAATTAAGAAGTAAGGATAGAGCAGATAATGAAGATTTAAAACATAGTTTATGGCTCAAAATACATAATATATACATAAATTTTACATTAATAGTAACATAAATGTTAACTAAGACGCACAAGAAATCTTTACTCTAGTACATACATTATAAATATAAATATGGATCAAGTGATTAATCAGTATCAGACCAGTAGATATCCATCCCGCCCCAGTCGCTCTCAGGCACTCCAAGAGCCTTCCAAACTGCTTTCGAGGCATCAACAATGTTGTTAGGGCAAGGAGGCTGATAATCATGGTCCGAATCGCATCCCATAGTAGAATCGCATTCATCCACAACTTTAGCCCTCACAGATCTTCCATTGCCACGGATGTTGATATAATTCAAACACCTCTTTCCGTTGTTATACCACCCTGTAGAAAGTGCCACCACAGGGTCATCATCGGAGTGGTACTGGTTGTCACATTCAGATGGTGCACCACCGTCTCCATCTGGCTCAAAGCTGTTAAGCGTCAGTGTTGCTTTCGTTTGGCTTGATACAGGGGGTGAACATTTGTATGTCGTGTACCACTTGCCATCCTTGCAACAATCAGAATCATTTTCCTGGTTGCATTGCCCTGGTGGAGGGGTTTTCCCTTTGATCTTGCCACTAGGGCTGCACGTCTGTGCTTCAACACTAAGAAAAAGAAGAAGAATGCAAAGGAGAGGAAAGACAGTCGAACAAATTACTTGCTTCTTCATTTTTATCTTCTTTAAGTCACTTCTGTTTTGATGTTTTAGTGCAGAAAACTTCAAGTGGTAAAAGCAATATATAGAGATCTTAGCAATGAGTAATTTAAAATATTGGTCTTTCACTATGAAAATTTATGATGGACTGAAGCTGATAAAATTGTATTTTATCATTTACCCAAATTTTGTAATATATTTATCATTCAGAAGCATCTATGTGGGAGGTTCCTGCAGGTTTGGTTCACTTTTAGTTTATTTTTCTTAAATTTCTTATGGCAGCTATTTGTTGATGAAGATAAAAGGGGCTTTAGATTATACTTGTCAGCAAATCATTTTACTGGCTGATGCCTAAATTGGATGGATTTGAAGATGGTTACACTTAGCTTTTCATTTTCCATAAGAGTTTTGCAATGAAAATTATTTTCTATACATACATTACACGTATACTTCTTTACAATATTTATATATTGTAGTGTTAGAATTTCTGTCTCAAATTCCGTTCACAGGAAAGAACCAAGGTGAAAGAGCCAAAGGAGGAGCCATAAGTATATAAACCTTGACAAAGTAACTTTCCTAGTTAAAGCAGCAGCATATAATATTGTTTTAATTGGCAGACCAGAATTTGAAATTTGGTCCGAAATGTGCATATAAAAATATTAAGCACCAAAATTAGATTTGGGTAAAAAATTTAACTCAATAATTTCTGGACCAGAAACCCAATTCAACTTTTAGTTTTATAATATATTATATAATTTATTTCATATAAAAATTTAATTTATAATAGTATACAATTCTATAGTATAAACATTAAAATATGTTGTCTTTAATATTAAAATAAAATCATTTTAAAACGTTAAATAAAAATAAAATATTTTTTTGTCAAACAATTTGCATACTAAAACATACTCGAATTTAGTTTTTGATTACGTGTCAGGCTCTGGTTGACTCAGACAATTATTTCAAACGGCAATCCACGGAAGGACCAATAATGTTAACATAATGAAAGTTCAAGTAGAACTTCTGACAAAAAAGGAAAATTTTGAAGTACATATATTGAAAAAGCGCTACAGTTTGGGGACCATTTTTTATTTTAAGGCTTTTTAGTAGGATGAAATTCTCTAAGAACGGCATCTGTGTCAACATTTGTGAAATTGTTCAAGTCAAGAGACAATCTGTCGTCTCTTTCATAGCACGGTACGCCATAGTACTTGCAAATGGCGGCACAAGAAATATCAATGTTAGCATGCCTGACGTTTACTCGGTCATACGTACCAATTTTTAAATTGGATTAAAACTCTAGCAAACATGTAATACCCTAAACCCGGCCTAAACGTCCAGACCAAGTCCAGTGAGTTACATTGTCGGTATTAGGAAAACTGCATTTATAAACACAACCAAAATGAAATCATTCAACATTTTATAACTAACACAAAAATTAACTAACTATTTAATCTTCCCAACCATCATACTATCAAAGAAAGCTGAGATTACTAATGGTAAGATTTAAAGTAAAGATAATCGAAAGCTTGAGAGCCACCTGAAATCCAATTAACAACGAAATGAGTTGTGAACCCAATGCATAAAAGATGTACATTCAATTAAAGTAGATTTATAAGATAATTCTCAAATCCTAAGATTCAGCTAGATAACAGAAGCAATTCTAGTTTCAAGTATAGAACAGATCAGATACATATGCAGTTTTTCCTAGCCCCATCTGCTACACACCATCTCCGATCATCCCAACACACCATTAAAGGCGTTTAATGCCCAACCAACCCTGTCAAAACCATTTTTTTGAAAACAAAAATTAGTAGTCGACTTAAAAATAAAAATTAGAGTCGCTACCGATCTTTTATTGATGTGTGATCGGACCACTTTGAAAACAATTATAGGTCTACAAACTTTGAGAAAATAGGCTCGGAAGTCAATTACACACGAGGACGGGTTAGCACATTTATAACACCCAATATTGGTACCGAATTGATTGTTTAATTTCTTAGTGTCAAAAATTTGAAATGATTTCAAAATACAATCCTTTTAACTTGGAATAAATTGAATTACATGATAAGACACTCTTATTTCAAAGAAATAAAATGCCAAACCTAGTGAGTTAGGGCGCAACATTTTTAATCTTCAAAATTAAGTTTATCTTTTAACTCTTTAAAACCTATGCATTTTGAGAAGGATATCTGGTTATTTGGGTCAAATGAAAAATCAAAACCCGGTAAGTTAGGGTTCAGTTTCCCAAAATTCCTAAATACCGAATATTGCCTTTATTGATAACACTTTAGAATAATGTATTTTTATTTATTAATTATATATTTATTCTGAGTATGATCCTGCTAATTTGAGCTATTTATGATCTTTTATCTCATAGGGACTAAATTTGAGGCAAAAGTAAAATTAAGGGCCAAAAGTGTGAATTTAGAAATAAAATGGGCCGATGTGCGACACAAGGAAAAGTTGGTGCCAAAAGTGCAAGCATGGAGGACACAAGGGTTGAAATGCAAAAAGAAGAGATTTTATTCTATTAAAACTCTATTTTAATTATATTAGGATAATTAATATTGAGATAATTATTAAGGATTATTTTTAGCATTTTATTTTATTTATCTTTATTTATCTTCAATTAAATGTATTTATCTTTTAAGAATTTAAGTAGGATTAGACTATCTCCCCTAGCACTATAAATATGGGGTGAAGTGACTCAAAAGAGATCCATCTTTTATTTATTTCCTGTAAACACTCTCTCCCCAAAAGTCTAAGCTTTTGTTCTTCTCATATTTCTTTTCAATAAAATCTCCATTTTTATTTTATTTATTTTCTTTCCACCACAACCATGAGCCACTAAACCCATCTAGCCAAAAGTTGTCAAAAATCCCCAAAAGGGCTCATGAGGCTTAGAATCCGTACTTTGCCTTCTAAACTAGTATTCATTGTTTCTCTGCACTATGGGCTGACCTTCCGTCCATGTCCCTTAAGAAGTAAGCTTTTCAACGTATGCAAAGGCGGCCGCTTTGTATGTTTTGGGAAGGTTGCACAGTCGGTTCGTTAGCTTACTGCGTCAGAAGTTAGTGAGCCCAAGAGACAAAATGGCATAGGATTCGCCCTTGAGAATCGTTGATCTAGCATAAGACGATCCCACTGAAGCGATTGTTGGCTAGAGTCAGGTTCTACCAAATCGTAACTCTAAATCCTTGGAGCTAGTGGTTGTAGGTGTCCTCTTCCACTATAACTAGCTTATTCGGTTTGGGAAGGTTCATCTAAAAGCTGAGGATTGAACCCAAGGCGGAACGAGACAACTGGAGGCTGGAATCTCCCCTAAGAATTTTCTTTCTCTCAACTCTATTTTTAATTTCTAAATTTTCGATTCAATATTCTTAATTATGTTTTTATTTAATTTTTTTTCCAGATCCAAACCTTTAATTCTGTTATTTTTTTATTTTCAGGAACGCAGGTTTCTTATGCAAGATTTTGCCTGGGATTTCATAGAACAAGATATTGGGCAAATCCAGTCCCTGAGGATTTGACCCTACTTTCCTTTTACTATTCTTTTTCATTATTTACTAGGGATAGGATATTTTTGGTGCTTTCAACGACCGCATCAAATTTTGGCGCCGTTGCCGGGGATTGGCAATGTACTAATCTTGTTTTTTATTTCTTATGACCAGATCTGCTCCAGGTACTCTTGCGTTCGATTCAGAAATTGAGAAGATTGCTAGAGCCAATCGTAAGGAGACAAAGTTACGAAAAAAGCAGTCACCAGTGCTTGGACTCACCAGAAGAAGTGCTTAACGCTAGGGTTAACGAAAACCCAAATTTAGCACACCAACCAATGGCTCAAACGTTTCGGCAACTGGCCGAAGCTCCGACCGAACAACCGCAATTGTGCATCACGTTTCCTACTGTGGATACTGATTTTGAGTTGAAGTTAGGTTTCATCTAGTTACTGCGAACTTATCGTGTGTTGCAAAATGAAAATCCCCACAAGCATCTGAAAGAATTTCATATGGTTTGTCTTAGAATGAAACCTCAGGGGGTAACTGAGGATCAGATTAAATTGCATGCCTTCCCTTTCTCCCTAGCAGTTTCCGCTAAGGAATGGTTATTTTATTTACCCCCTGGGTCTATTACAACTTGGGCTAACCTATCTCGTTTGTTTCTGAAAAGGTTTTTTCCTACGTCTCGAGTAGTTGAGCTAAGAAGAGAAATCGTTGGAATAAGGCAAAAAGAAGCTGAGTCCCTTTATGATTATTGGGAGCGGTTTAAGAAGTTATGTGCAAGCTGCCCATAACATGGTATAACGGAGAAATCTCTCCTCCAATATTTTTACGAAGGTTTGAAACCCATGGAGATGAATATGGTAGACGCTTCTAGTTGAGGAGCATTGGTCAACATGACTCCCCAACAAGCGAGAGACTTGATCTCCATGATGGCTGCAAATTCTCAGCAGTTTCGAGCTAATACTGAACCCCCTAGAAGGGTTCACCAGCTAAGTAATTCAACCTTAGAGGATAAAGTTGATAGACTTACTAATATGATAAACTCTCTTATTGCAGAAAAAGTGAAAACGGCTCGGTTATGCGGAATATGTGCTACACCTGATCACGCAACTGATGCGTGTCCCAGTTTGTATGATGATACCATGGCCCATCTTGATGCTGTTGGAAATTTCCCTGGGTCGATGCTAATACCTACAACCCAAGGTGGAAGGATCATCCTAACTTAAGTTATGGGGCCAATCTACGAAATAACCAACCATACTAAAATTGGTTTTTACAACAGTCGCAAGGTTCGGGTAATTTTCTAGAAACCATGGTCAATGAGTTAGCAGCTAATGTTCTTGATTTTCAACAACAAACTCTTAATTTCCAAAAAGAGACGAAGGATTTCCAACAGAAAACTGAGACATCCATCAGAGAGTTCACCACATCGATCGAGAAATTAACCTCTCAAGGGAAGCTGCCGTCACAAACAGAACCAAACCCTAGACAAAATGCAAATGTAGTGACGTTACGAAGTGGAAAGGTACTGGAATCGATTCCTAACAGGAATCTTACCCAAGAAATTACCCAGAAAAAACTCAAAAAAGACGAACAAGTCCGACCGAAGCCTCCATTTCCTAAAAGTCAATCTCTATTTCCAAAACGATTCAACCAATGTCAAAGAGGTAAAGAGGACAAGGAAATCCTCGAAACATTTAGAAATCTCGAGATCAACATTCCACTGTTGGACGCCATCAAGCAAATATCATGGTATGCTAAATTTCTTAAAGAACTTTGCACCAACAAGCAAAAATTAACAGGTAATGAAAGGGTGAATGTTGGTGAGAATGTATCCGCAGTGTTACAGTGAAAAATGCCGGCAAAATGCAAGGATAGGGGCATGTTTGCAATACCATGCAAAATAGGCCATTTGAGAATTAAAAAGGCTATGTGTGATCTAGGGGCTTCTATAAATGTAATGACGTCTTCTATTTATGAATCACTTAATGCGGGTTTTTTGACAAAAATAGGTGTTATCATTCAATTGGCGGACAGGTCTGTTATGCATCCAGAAGGAGTCCTCGAGGATGTTCTGGTAAAAGTTAACGAGCTTATTTTCCCTGCAAATTTTTATGTGATCAAAATGGAGGGATAGCACTCCTGGATCTTCAAATCTCCTGCTGGGTCGACAGTTCCTTAGTACAGCTAGTACTAGAATTGATGTTCGAAGTGGAACTCTCACGATGGAGTTGATGGGAAGATCGTAAAGTTTAATGTCTACGACGCCATTAGCCATCCAAGCGAAATCTTGAGGGTAAATCGTATCGACACAATTGACTCTTTGGTGGAAGAGGATTTTGAGTCAATTTATGGAGATAATTCTAAACTTGATGAATTTGAATTTGTTAATAAGTTATTATCTCCAAATACTAAACTATTACCTTCTGTTATACAGGCGCCAGAGTTGGAGTTGAAACCGCTTCCTGAGCATCTGAAATATGTATTTTTTGGAAAGGTAATACCCTACCAGTCATAATCTCCAATAGACTCTCCACACATGAAGAGGAAAGTTTGGTTCATATACTAAAAAGTCATAAGGAGGCAATTGGCTGGACCATTGCAGACTTAAAAGGGATAAGCCCTTTGACGTGCACACACAAGATCTACTTGGAGAAAGACACGAAATCGAGGCGAGAGGCGCAAAGACGGCTAAATCTGAATATGATAGAGGTAGTAAAAAAGAAAATAATCAAGCTTCTGGATGCTGACGTAATTTACCCTATTTCTGACAGTAGGTGGGTAAGTCCGGTTCAAGTCGTGCCTAAGAAAACGGGCGTGACAGTAAAGAAAAATGTTGAAGGTGACTTGGTAGCTACCCGAGTACAAAATGGGTGGCGCACATTGATTACAGGAAGTTGAACTCATACAGTAGAAATGATCATTTCCCTCTTCCTTTTATAGATCAAATGCTTGAAAGATTAGCTGGAAAAACTCACTTTTGTTGTCTTGATGGATACTCAGGTTTCTTTCAAATTCCAGTCGCACCGGAGCACCAAGAAAAGACCACTTTTACATACCCATTCGGTACATTTGCGTACAAAAGGATGCCATTTGGTCTTTGCAATGCGCCGGCCACCTTCCAAAGATGCATGATGAGTATATTTTCTGAATATGTGGAAAAAATTATCGAAGTTTTTATGGATGATTTTACTGTATATGGGAGTTGTTTTGATGAATGCCTTAAAAACCTAAAGATAATTCTGAGTAGTTGCATAGAATTTAAACTTGTCTTGAATTATGAAAAGTATCATTTTATGGTAGACAAGGGTTTAATTCTGGGACATGTTGTTTCATCTAAAGGAATTGAGGTCGATAAGACCAAAATTTATATTATAAATTCTTTGCCTTATCCCTCCACTGTGAGGAAAATTCGTTCTTTCCTTGGCCATGCAGGGTTTTATAGGCGCTTCATAAAAAAATTCTCGAAGGTAGCTGAACCACTGTGTGAGTTGTTGCAGAAGGATAGGAAATTTCAGTTTGACCCAAAATGTAATGAGACATTTGATTCACTCAAGAAAAAGTTAGTCTCCGCTCCTATAGTGCAACCACCAGGTTGGAAATACCCATTTAAAATTATGTACGATGCCAGTGAGCGCAGTGTAGGAGCCGTGTTGGGCTAAAGGATAGACAAAGAACCACATGTCATATGTTATGCCTCGAAAACCCTAGATGCTGCGCAGAGCAACTACACCACTACAGAAAAAGAACTCTTAGCCGTTGTATTTGCTTTAGACAAATTTTGACCTTATTTATTGGGATCTAAACTAATTATTTTTTCTGATCATGCATCCCTCAGGTACTTGATCTCGAAGAAGAAAGCAAAACCGAGGCTCATTAGTTGGATTTTGCTACTCTAAGAATTTGACATCGAGATTCGAGACAAAAGGGGATGCGAGAATTTAGTGGCTAGCCACTTAAGCAGAATAAGAGTACCTTTTGATGACGTCCCTATTAAGGAAGAATTCCCTAATGAGAGCCTATTCTTGACCAAGGTACGTCTCCCATGGTATGCAGATACAGTAAACTTTCTAGCCACAGGATCATTACCCACTGAGTTAACACGTTCTACGAGGTACAAGTTCAGACACAATGCTCGATATTACATTTGAGACGACCCATACTTGTGGAAACACTTTTCAGACCAGATAATATGAAGATGTGTTCCAGAAACTGAGGTAACTTCTATAATTAATTTTTGTCATGCTGAAGCTTGCGCAGATCACTTTGGCCCTAAATAGACCGCTCATAAGATGTTAGAATGTGGGCTATATTGGCCTATAATTTTTTGTGATGCATATAACTTATGTAAGTCTTGTGATAGGTGCCAACATACAGGTAACATCACTAAATGAAATCAAATGCCCCTTTCCCCGATTCATGTATGCGAAATCTTTTATGTATGGGGCATCGATTTCATGGGCCCATTTATTTCTTCATTTAGAAATATATATATAATTCTAGCAATAGACTATGTTTTTAAATGGGTAGAAGCAAAGCCTACTCACAATGATAATGCCAAAACTGCTATGGAGTTTTTAAAACGAACTATTTTTTCCAGGTTTAGCACACCTCGATCCCTAATCAGTGGTCGTGGCACCCACTTTTGCAATAAGGTCATGGAGGCACTGTTGGTAGAATACGGAGTCCACCACCGTATAGCTACGGCTTACCATCCCTAAACAAACGGTCAAGCTGAGGTCTCAAACAGGGAAATCAAGACTATTTTGGAGAAAATAGTTCGTCCTAACCGAAAGGATTGGAGCGTTCGGCTAAATGACGCACTTTGGGCCTATCGAACTGCGTATAAGGGACTGATTGGTATGACCCCGTATCGACTTGTTTTTGGTAAAGCTTTCCACCTTCTAGTCGAATTGGAACATAAAGCTTATTGGGCCATTCGACAATGTAACATGGAGTTAGAACCCGTAGGAAAGGCAAGGAAATTAGACATCCAAGAGTTAGAAGAAATTCGCAATGATGCCTATGAAAATGCTCACACTTACAAAGACAAGACAAAGTTGTTTCACAAAAAGAGAATAGCTCAGAAGAATTTTTCGGTAGGACAAAAAGTTTTACTTTATAACTCCGTGTTAAAGTTATTCCCAGGTAAGCTTCAATCACGATGGCAAGGACCTTTTATTGTTACTAAAGTGTTTACACATGGAGCAGTTGAAATAGAGAGTGAAGAATCTGGAAAGCGGTTCGTAGTCAATGGCCAACGGTTGAAGCCATTTTATGAGAATTTTCAAGCTCACACGGTTGAGAAAATCCATTTGGAACCACCATAGAATCAATAACGGCGTCGAGCTAACGACGTTAAACAAGCGCTTGTTGGGAGGCAACCCAATATTATTTTTATTTTTTATTTTTTTCTTTACTTTATTTATTACTTTATTTTATTTTATTTTACTTATTTGGATATTAATAAATTTTTCTTCTTTTGCTTAGATAAAACATAGCAAAAATGAGAAGAAAACCGTTGAGCAACTCTTAGAGCGCATTGAGGCCCAACTTGAAACCTTTGGCCAGCAACTAACCGAGCTCATTGCCATTATATACGATCGACAGAAACAATACAGGGAGTTTTTCTAAAATTTTGTACCTATTTATTTCTTTTCATCCACATTGAGGACAATGTGGTTTCAGTAGGGGATGTACTCTTCATTATTACTATCATTTTCTGCTGTGATTTTGGTTGTTGTTGCTGTTGCTGTTATTATTTTTGGCTGGTGTTGCTTCTTGAGGCTCCATTTTGTCCATATTTATTTTTTTTAGAACTTCCTGCCTCTTTTCATGCCCAAGATTTTTACCAAGAATTGCCTACTATTTGACCTACAAGCATGATTCTTGTTTTCTGAGAAAATTATGGATTTTCCATAATTGATGCCGTCTCCACTGTTTTATTCTTATTAGGCTAAAAATAATTGTGATTCATAAAGTTAACTTTATCTTGCTTTTCGTAAAATTGATCAAGTTTAATACAAAGTGGACACTTAATATGTTTGCATGCTAAAATATGTTGATGACTACTAAGGTAATTACTGAAACTTATTTTTGACACTTGATTTTTTTTCTCTAAAGTCCTCATAAAAAAAAGTTATTATTAAAATATCGTTTAATGTTTCCGTGATTATGAGTGCAGCTTAAAAACATGACTGACTGAGTAACCGGGGTAGGGTGTTTGGGTTGTCATCCTATTTCGTGTCAAAAGGTTGTGTGACGTGTTAGGTAAAACTCCACTAACCGGAATTAATTTTTAAGAACATGTTGGGCTGAGTAACCAGGGTGGGGTGCTTGGCTGTCATCTCTCTTCGCGTCAAAAGGTTCGATGTGTTCTTAAGAAAAAATTATAATAAATTAGGAGTTTGCTGGGCTGAGTAACCGGGGTGGGGTGCTTGGCTGTCATCTCTCTTCGCGTCAAAAGGTTTAGTATATTCCTAAAGCAGAAAAAAAAGAGAAAAAAAAGAAAAAAATATAATAATTTGGGGACTAAAGGAGGAAGCAAATAGGGTGTATTGGTAGGTTTGGTAATTTACCTAATTTTCATTAAATAATTCAAGTCGATTCTAATTTTTGTGTGTATTAAATGGAAAACTTTTTCTGTTTTACTTAAAGCAAGCTTAGGGTTTTCTTTATTTTTCATATGCATTTTTGACTGATTTTTATAAAAATTTGGAGTGGTATTTCTTTTATGGCAGAATCTAACTTTCACAGTAGATAGGAACCATACTTGAGGGCAAGCATGGGCTAAATAGGGGGAATTTGATAACACTCTAGAATAACATATTTTTATTTATTAATTATATATTTATTCTGACTATGATCTTTTATCTCATAGGGACTAAATTTGAGGCAAAAGTAAAATTAAGGGCCAAAAGCGTGAATTTAGAGATAAAATGGGCCAATGTGCGACATAAGGAAAAGTTGGTGCCAAAAGTGCAAGCATGGAGGACACAAGGGTTGAAATGCAAAAAGAAGAGATTTTATTCTATTAAAACTCTATTTTAAATATATTAGGATAATTAATATTGAGATAATTATTAAGGATTATTTTTAGGATTTTATTTTATTTATCTTTATTTATCTTCAATTAAATGTATTTATCTTTTAAGAATTTAAGTAGGATTAGACTATCTCCCCTAGCACTATAAATAGGGGGTGAAGTGACTCAAAAGAGATCCATCTTTTATTTTTTTCTGTAAACACTCTCTCCCAAAAGTCTAGGCTTTTGTTCTTCTCATATTTCTTTTCAATAAAATCTCCATTTTATTTTATTTATTTTCTTTTCCACCACAACCATGAGCCACTAAACCCATCTAGCCAAAAGTTGTCAAAAATCCCCAAAAGGGCTCATGAGGCTTAGAATCCGTACTTAGCCTTCTCAATGAGTATTCATCGTTTCTCCACACTACGGGCTGACCTTCCGTCCATGTCCCTTAAGAAGTAAGCTTTTCAACATATGCAAAGGCGGTCGCTTTGTATGTTTTGGGAAGGTTGCACAGTCGGTCTATTAGCTTACTACGTCAGAGGTTGGCGAGCCCAAGAGACAAAATGGCGTGGGATTCGCAGTTGAGAATCGTTGATCTAGCATAAGACGATCCCACAGAAGCGATTGTTGGCTAGAGACAGGTTCCGCCAAATCGTAAGTCTAAATCCTTGGAGCTAGTGGTTGGAGGTGGAATCTCCCATAAGAATTTCCTTTCTCTCAACTCTATTTTTAATTTCTCAAATTTTCGATTCAATATTCTTAATTATGTTTTTATTTTATTTTTTGTTTCCAGATCCAAACCTTTAATTCAATTATTTTTTTATTTTCAAGAACGCAGGTTTCTTGGGCAAGATTCTGCCTGGGATTTTACAGAACAAGATATTGTGCAAATCCAGTCCCTGTGGATTTGACCCTACTTCCCTTTTACTATTCTTTTTCATTATTTACTAGGGATAGGATATTTTTGGTGCTTTCAACGACCGCATCAAATTTTGGCGCCGTTAACGGGGACTGGTAATGTACTAATCTTGTTTTTGTTTCTTATGACCAGATCTGCTCCAGGTACTCTTGCGTTCAATTCAGAAATTGAGAAGACTGCTAGAGCCAATCACATCCCATAGTATTTCAAAATTCCTAAATACCAAATATTGCATTTATTTTTAAAAATCCTTAGTTCGAGGTAGCAAAACGTCACATCCAGTGAGTTAGGATCTAACATTTTGAAATCCCGAAAGGCTTTATTTCAAAACTATACGGTTTTATTATAAAATAAATATTTAACTATCTAAATTCATCGAAAAGAATTGAAGCTCAGTAAGTTAGGGCACAATTCTCTCGAGAATCGTGAACACCGAGCATTTTGAAAATTTACGAAATAGAATGATTTAATGCCTGAATGAAACATAATCTTTTAAATCATGTAATGTGATTGACTGATAGTGTATATCCCAAATGATAATTTGTGAAATAAAATGCTCGTTAATGGACAATAAATAAACAAACGATATAAATAAACAAAATAATCTCGCATCATATTGACAATCTTAAGCTAATGGATTAAAAGCTAATTTTAAAAGAAACACCATGGTAAATAGCATAAATACAATATAACAAGTTTTATGATATAGAAAAATGAATAGCAGGAAAGAAAGGAAATTAGAATCAAATAAATTATATATTAAAATAAACGGAGTAAAAAAATATTATATGAAATGTTAATATGTAAATGAACTTTAAAGTATACTAAAATAGGTATATTTTTTAAAGAAATAAATTAAATATATATAAAGATAGATTTAAACAAATATATGTATTAAAGATGTCAACTAAAGAAATTAAGGTTAATGGTTATAATAATGCGAAAGTCATTGTATAGAATAAATATAACTGTACACATATAAAAAATGGTCCATATAAAAAACGTTTTAATGCAAAATTTCAAAACATGGAAATATATATAAATATGAGAAATATCGCAAATTTTAGCAATGATAGATATAATAATTTAAAAAAACGATAATACTTGATGAAGATAATGATATATGATAATTTTAAAATATTTAATACATAAAGTAATTAAAAAATAATACACGAAAATAATTTGGAATAGATAATTTTCATAGTGAATTAAAATAACCTATAGAAAATTGATATAATAAGTAAAATAGAAAATAAAATAAAGCAATTTGAAAGTAAATCTTAAAATAAGAAATAAATTAAACTAAATAAAATGGATATATATATTAAAACAGACATTATATACAAAAATTTAAAATAAATAAGTAAAGCAATACACATAGTAAATTACAATGTAATGTAATTAAAGCAATTTAAGGTAAAGTTCAAGGACTAGATCAAAATCAAAACAAATCTAGAAGGTAACAAACAGAATTAAAATAAAGGGATGGGCCAAGGTGCAGCAAGCAGGCAACATGGGGGATCATATCGGAAATATTCTGCCTCCCAAAACGCAGCCAGTGACAGAGACCAAAATGAAAGAACTCAAAACAAACAGGGTGAATTTAAAAGAATAACAGATGAAATTGAAGTGGAGAGATAAAATCAAGGGATCAAATGCGCAAATAACCCTTACGAACCCAGAACGCGCGGATCTAATCTTGTTCGGGTCGGTCATCGGGTCTCACCCCTAATACGATGTCATTTTGAAACCATAGAAGCAGGTTAAAATAGCGTCGTCGAACAATTTGTATAAAATTAAAAGAACTAAGACGACCTCAGGCCATTTGAGATAGCTGAAAACCTAGCTGCCAGTTGCTAGGAGACCCAAGCCTCTCTGGCCTTTCGATCTCCGCCAGACTCCGATTACAACGGAGTAAGCGAAGATCCAGCCACCAGGTAAGTCCCTTGTTTCCTTTCTTTTCTTTTTTATGCGATTAATGAAACCAGAAAGAAAGAACCCAGAAAACAACTAAAAGAAAAAAGAAAAATCACCTTAAAAAAACTTAGTCTTTTGCTTTTGATTGATTTTTTTAATTTTCTGATACAATCCTGTAAAAAACTTACAAAGGCTCTTCCTTTTGTTTTATAACCCAAAAAAGAAAATAAAATCAAAATAAAATATACAATTATCCTTTTTCTTTTTACTGCACTATTTTGTGTGATTTGTAGTTACGGCGTACGGAGGTGCGTGGCGTGGAGGCGTGGTACGTGGCGGTAGCGCACGTGCGAGGGCAGAGGCTGGGTCCTAGTTGCTGCAGCACTGAAGCAATATGTGGCTAGGGTTTCTGGTTCTATTCTGGTGTTGGGCCGTATGGTAGTTTGGCTAGGGATTGTATTTGGGTTTGTAATTGGGTTTGGGTTTGGTTAGCTGGGCTAGGTATCCTAGTTTCTGTTTGACACGTTTATAGAGATGCAGACTAGCTGCTAGATTGAAATGCAACAAAGCACCAGATTCATATATATGCATTGCGGCTTAGCCACTGATTCAGAGCAGATTACTTCCTCCTTCACAATATCCCAACCTATGCAATTGCAAACTGCAAATATCAACGACAGCTGTTTAGTCATTCCAATTCAATTCAAAAATAGATAATACTGATCAGTATTATTAAGAGCCATCATTACACATGCATTTATATAATTCATATCTCAGTCTCAGAGCATCAAATAGTCCTCATATAATTAAATTCAAATCATAAATACATTGTGGACGTCAGTGCTTGTGTTAGACAACACTCAATGCCTCAAAACTAAGGTCCGGATCCTATTTATATGCCACACGGCCTGGCACATGCCCATGTGCTTGCCCGTGTGGCTCACACAGCCTGACACACGTCCATGTTTTCTGTCCACGTGGTTTTAAATCATAAATAGTGAGTCACACGGCTTGTACATGACTTGGGAACATGCCCGTGTGGACCAATTTTTAAATTGGAGTAAAACTCTAGCACTACAGGTACACTGGCAGCTTGCTTTGGAATCAATCAAAAAATTATCCGAACGATGAAAGTGTACATCGTCCTATATCTCATCATTAAACGAGGAGGCTGGATCAAAATCATGTTCAGGGATGAACGTACGTCCCTGAATTGTTTGATAAAAAATCGTGGCCTCTTGCTATGCAAATTTAACACCATCGTATTTTGACGACAAAATCGAAGCGGTGTGGGAACGAGATTGTTTACGCATTCTCAGGGCATTCTTTTAATTTTCACACTTAAAGTCAATAAAAATAAACTCAATATCCAATGGAAAGCAGTCAATACGTAAATTAAAAACGTTAAAATGGAAATAAGAAAAAAAGTAATAATAAATAAATGGAAAGAAAACTTAAATCGTATTGATTGTTGTAGTCGAATGGATTGAATTGAGAAGTGTCGTGTTCCCTAGGCCAAAATGGTGTGATACTTGCAAAAGAAGAAAACTAACAAAAGGTAAAGTAAAAAAAAAGAAG